>NW_027616359.1:600000-774927 GCF_964187855.1 Myxine glutinosa | reverse complement strand
ACTATACAAGCTTAATTAATACCCCAGGCCAACGTGAAAGACAGACGAACGATCACACTTACACGGGGAATGCAGGCACGAATGAATGGTGGGAGGTGGATGGCTTGGAGAGGCAAGGAATGTCCAGCGGGGACTGGGCATGGTCGGGCCGGAAGGCACCGCCGTCAAAAAGCCGAGCCGCGGTCGTGCGAACTCCCGCGGTCCCAAACCACGCGGGCGAAGTTCCTTTCTTCCGCACTGCTGCGTCGCGCGGTCCTTGCGTTGCCTCGGTCCGTATCTCCTCTGCAGCGCGGCACGTATCTCATCTGCAGCGCGGCATGTATCTCATCTGCAGCGCGGCATGTATCTCATCTGCAGCTCATCTCAGGTGGGGGCACCTCCCGCGGGTTATATAAGCCCCACCCTTGAACCTTCGCGAACCTCCCAGATCGTTCTCTCTCTGCCCGCTCAAGCCAAACCCCTTCGTCCTGGGTTGGTTGAGCGGGGCTGACTCACTCCTTTCTATGACGAGGTGCGGAGACACGCCTTTCTTCTTCCAACCGACCGCGTGCTCAATGGAGTCCATTTGCGGTGAAAACCATCCAAACCTGACACTTTGAAGATGGGACCTAATCTTATTTAATTCGGTGCAATCGAGAGTCGACTATTGGGAAACACAGCCTTAAACTACATAGAATAAGGGAATAACTATTTAAAAGGATATATGGTGCCCTGCGCGTATGTTTATGGAATTAACTAGGATGACGACCTTCGACCTTTCTTGACATTACGGAGGGTGACATTTACACACAACAAAACCATAATTCTCACATTCGTTACACTTTCTCAAATTCGTTACTATATATATATATTGTTACAGACACGACTTTGATGTTAAGGTGGGCCGAGCGGAATGGCCGTCGTGTCCGCACAAATTACCCGATTGTACCCGAACGTTGACGAAGCCGCGCCACGCTGGCTCAATAAGGAAAAAGAAGACACCCGGCTGGGTTATAATGACAGACACCAATGTTTCGATTCTCAATTATATTCGTAAGGAAAGGTTAGATTACAGGGGCTAGAGGTATATCACAGGAAGACAGGCACTTAGACACACTCTTGTATTAACCCCGGACAGACGACAGGTAAACGGGACAACGCTGACTCACACGGGGATTGATGGCAAGGAAAGGCAGATAGCGATGGCTCAAGGTGCACTCTTGGCTCAAAGCAGGGTACAGTCCGGTCCAAAGATGCGGGGAGGTCACAGCGCTCGGAGGGGACGTTCTTTCTCAGGCGGGTCTTTCTCTCTCAGCGATCGCAGGCAACGTTCTTTCTCAGGCGGGGCGCATCTGACTCAGCGCTCGCAGGTACCTCTTTCTCCAGCTGGGGGCGCATCTCTCTTCACTTCCGGTAAGTCGCCACGTATATCCGGCGGGGAGTGACACGCCCTCGGCTCGCTAGCGCCGCCCCAGATGGAATCGGTCCGCCCTTCTGATTGGGTGCGGGGGGTTACCAGGCTCCGCCCTTGAGGAGGAGCTGACAGCCAGCCCCTCCGTGGTAACCCCGTGGAGCGCGTGGTCAATGGCGCTAATCGAGCCGGTGTGAGGACGCATCCTCCCCCGCGCCGCCGCCATCTCCTCTGTTGTTGTTGTAATTGTTGGGGAAGAAGATGGAAGGAGGTATGGGAAAGGTCCTAAACTCACTACTGATGCCATATAATCACATTCTGGTGCAACGAAGAGTCAGAATTAATGGAAACGAGTCCTTGACTGACATAGATTAAGAATAACTAGGAAGACGTCCTATAGTTGTCTACGTGTGGTGCGGTGGACCTGGGCACGACATTTAATGGGGGAAAAAGGGGAAGGTCGGCTCTACTGATTGTTGTTTACAGACAATGGGACTAGGGAATGGGGGATTGGGGATAGTTGGGGAGTATTGGGGAAAATAGGGGAATATTTACAAGCGGATATGGAGGCCAAATTCCATATTCGCAACAATATATATATATATATATATATATATATATATATATATATATGTATGTATGTATGTATGTATGTATGTATGTATGTATGTATGTATGTATGTATATATATATATATATATATATATATATATATATATATATATATATATATATATATATATATATATATAATATATATATATATATATTATATACAGTGGAACCTTGACTTACGAGTTTAATTCGTTCTGTGACCGAGCTCGTAACTCAAATTGCTCGTTTCTCAAATCAAATTTCCCCATTAAAATGCATTGAAATGCTATTAAATCCGTTCCAGCCCGCCAAAAACCACACCAATTTTTTTAAAATATACAGTATATATAAAAATATCTCGCGCTTTATATTTCACCTGTATGCAGCATACAAGTTGGCAGGATGGCCTGGACTGGAGGTACGCACACTTGACTCTAAAGTCTAAACTGTCCAGCCTGGGTTTGAATCCCGACCCAGCTATAACCTGTCATGGGTGAATCACAGGCAGGGTGATTCATCAATGTGTGTACCGCTAAACTGGGCGCCCCGTTTGCGTCCCATTAGTTGTTGGATGTTAAGGATCTCACCGTGTTTTCCACAAAGAGAAGGCGAGCTATCGCCGGCACTCTGAACAAGTTGTGGCCTGGCATGCTCTTCTCCTCTGCCGTTATATACGTCCTCCTCGGCATCTTTTTCCAGAAGAGCCCTGTCTCGTCACAGTTGAAGATTTGCTGGGGGATGTATCGTTCGGCTTCTATCAGTTCGGCAAAAGTTATAATAAAATCTTCAGCTGCCTTCACATCCGCCTCACCAAGTCGACAACACGCACACCTCACTCATGTTTTTCGACGATTGCGTGTTTTATATCCAAGCACATCATCCTCTTCTTCTTCTCAGTACCGTGTTTTCCACAAAGAGAAGGCGAGCTATCGCCGGCACTCTGAACAAGTTGTGGCCTGGCATGCTCTTCTCCTCTGCCGTTATATACGTCCTCCTCGGCATCTTTTTCCAGAAGAGCCCTGTCTCGTCACAGTTGAAGATTTGCTGGGGGATGTATCGTTCGGCTTCTATCAGTTCGGCAAAAGTTATAATAAAATCTTCAGCTGCCTTCACATCCGCCTCACCAAGTCGACAACACGCACACCTCGCTCATGTTGTTCGACGATTGCGTGTTTTATAGCCAAGCTCATCATCCTCTTCTTCTTCTCAGCACTGCACTTGGCACTCACTTTCTTAGGCCCCATGGTTAAAACTAAGAAATTTTCCAAAATAACCAAAATGCGAAAACAAAAATGCAGCGATATACGGCAGAGATACTGTACTTGCACGGCAAGATAACCACGTGACCAGAACCCACCTGGTGGCGGCTGGCGTAAACTCAAAATAACCAACATGCAAAAACAAAAATGCAGCGATATACGGCAGAGATACTGTACTTGCACGGCAAGATAACCACGTGACCGGGTGGGGAAAGCTCGTAACTCAGATCTCGGCTCGCATCTCAAAGCAATAAACCGCCCGAGCGACGGCTCATATCTCGAAAAACTCGTAAGTTGGGGCACTCGTAAGTCAAGGTTCCACTGTATATATATTATAATAGCCGTAGATGATTCTGTCTGTTGGGTGTCTGTCCGGGGTGTGGCTTACTCGGTTTGCAGAGTAGCTATACCCATAGCTCCACCCATTCTGGGAGTGGCTTCATATAATTATAAACAAATATCCACCATTTTATTAACTCGCATAGCTTTGAGGCCTGTTTTGTAGGCCCGTGGTGTCTTGCTCTCTCTCCCAGTTTTATTTCAAATCAAATTCGATATATCATTTCATTTTTCACAGTCGCTAACATAGTTTTAGACTCAGTTGAAAAAAAACGGGAAGAAAATCCAATGAAAGTTGCCGTTTATAGAACGAAATGAATTCTCAAACGCCTGTAACTTCAAGGCCATTGAGTCTCTCTCACGCCTTTATCTCCAATCTAACTCACCATATGATTTCATTTTTATCGATGGTTTCAGACTCGGTGTCAGCAATAATTGAGAACATTCCACACACGCGGGAAAATGCAGAGATATATTTTTAAAAATCGCGTCATGGTGTATCATACACCGCCCAACATGACACCGACGCCAACGTGTCAATATATATTAAAAATTCGCTTTTGCTTTTCCGTTGAGATATATTACTTTTTCTTTTGATGACAGTCGTCACAAAAACGTCAACAATGATGCCGACATATATTTCTTCGTTTTTATTTCATTCAACATTATTAGCCGGAAGTAAAATATGTTTCAGGAAATTACCGAGAGATATTTCTTCGTTTTTTTATTAGTTATGTGCACATACACTTTAAATAGGTTTATTTGAAATCTTTAATTTTCCACAAACATTCCACACACGCGGGAAAATGCAGAGATATATTTTTTTAAATCGCGCCATTGTGTATCATACACCGCCCAACATGACACCGACGGCAACGTGTCGATATATATTTAAAATTCGCTTTTGCTTTTCCATTAGGATATATTACTTTTTCGTTTGATGACAGTCGTCACAAAAACGTCAACAATGATGCCGACATATATTTCTTCGTTTTTATTTCATTCAACATTATTAGCCGGAAGTAAAATATGTTTCAGGAAATTACCGAGAGATATTTCTTCGTTTTTTTATTAGTTATGTGCGCATACACTTTAAATAGGTTTATTTGAAATCTTTAATTTTCCACAAACATTCCACACACGCGGGAAAATGCAGAGATATATTTTTTTAAATCGCGCCATTGTGTATCATACACCGCCCAACATGACACCGACGGCAACGTGTCGATATATATTTAAAATTCGCTTTTGCTTTTCCATTAGGATATATTACTTTTTCGTTTGATGACAGTCGTCACAAAAACGTCAACAATGATGCCGACATATATTTCTTCGTTTTTATTTCATTCAACATTATTAGCCGGAAGTAAAATATGTTTCAGGAAATTACCGAGAGATATTTCTTCGGTTTTTTTATTAGTTATGTGCGCATACACTTTAAATAGGTTTATTTGAAATCTTTAATTTTCCACAATATAATTTACTTGCCATTTATCATTTGATGATTACGAGACACTTCCTCTTGAGGATCGTGACAATTCATGCGCTGCGTGGAAACTTCTATTTCCAAAATGAATGAGACGCTCGATGAAGAACGCAGACTTGAACAGGATGCAGCAAGAAAACGAATGAGACGGACGAACGAGTCCGTCGACGAACGTCAATGCAAACTTGCGGGGTCACCCGTGGGAATCCCACGGGCATGGATGTGTGTGACATTTCGACATATTGAGTTAGATGCTGCACATTCATTTTTACAAAATGGTTACTGGCAAGTCATCAGATCCAGAAATGGTGTAATTAACACAATTTATTTACGCGCAAGCAAGAAAGCAAGACGGGCCGATTTCCGATTCCGACGGGCCGACGGGCGAGACGGGCCGATTTGGAGCAAGAAAAAGAACGAGACGGGAGAAAAACGAGAGAAACGAGACGGGGAACGCCGATTGGAGAGGCGATTGAGGAGCAATTGGAGAGGCGAGTGAGGAGCGATTGGAGAGGCGAGTGAGGAGGGATTGGAGAGGCGAGTGAGGAGCGATTGGAGAGGCGAGTGAGGAGCGATTGGAGAGGCGAGTGAGGAGCGATTGGAGAGGCGAGTGAGGAGCGATTGGAGAGGCGAGTGAGGAGCGATTGGAGAGGCGAGTGAGGAGCGATTGGAGAGGCGAGTGAGGAGCGATTGGAGAGGCGAGTGAGGAGCGATTGGAGAGGCGAGTGAGGAGCGATTGGAGAGGCGAGTGAGGAGCGATTGGAGAGGCGAGTGAGGAGCGATTGGAGAGGCGAGTGAGGAGCGATTGGAGAGGCGAGTGAGGAGCGATTGGAGAGGCGAGTGAGGAGCGATTGGAGAGGCGAGTGAGGAGCGATTGGAGAGGCGAGTGAGGAGCGATTGGAGAGGAGAGGAGTGTGAGGGATTGGAGAGGAGAGGAATGTGAGGGATTGGAGAGGAGAGGAATGTGAGGGATTGGAGAGGAGAGGAATGTGAGGGATTGGAGAGGAGAGGAGTGCTAGGTGGAGAGAGGAGAGTGTCAGGTGGAGAGAGGAGAGTGTCAGGTGGAGAGAGGAGAGTGTCAAGTGGAGAGGAGTGAGGGGTCACATATTATGTGAAATAAATAAATTGTGTTCATTACACCATTTCTGGATCTGATGACTTGCCAGTAACCATTTTGTAAAAATGAATGTGCAGCATCCGACTCAATATGTCGAAATGTCACACACGTCCATGCCCGTGGGATTCCCACGGGTGACCCCACTATATTTCTGCGTTTTTTATTTCAACATTATTATCCGGAAGTAAAGGTTCACATATTCATTTCACGTGTGCAAAAACAAACTCCATTTCACGTGTGCATGGACATGAAACACAGACGGGAAATTGCTTCGAGATATTTCGTTCGAAGCAATTCTACACCGCCCAAATAAAATATTTCACTGATACACCGAGCGAATTTCAGCGAATTTCAGCGAATTTCACCGAGTTTCAGGAAATTACCCAGAGATATTTCTTCGTTTTTATTTCATTAGTTACTAGCAGAAGTACTCGGCGTTGCCGGGCGGGGGAGGGGGGAAGGGCACGTACACTTTAAACATGTATATACATGTGGGATGTGGGATATATACATGTGGGACGTGTGTGTGTGTGCGTGCGCGCGCGTGCATGTGTGTGTGTGTGTGTGTGTGTGTGTGTGTGTGTGTGTGTGTGTGTGTGTGTGTGTGTGTGTGTGTGTGTGTATGTGTGTGTGTGCGTGTGTGTGCGTGCATATATGTGTATGTGTATATATATATGTCTGTGTGTGTGTGTGTGTGTGTGTGTGTGTGTGTGTGTGTGTGTGTTATTGTGAAACAGGTGCATCATCTAACTCAATATATCGAAATGTCACACACGTCCATGCCCGTGGGATTCCCACGGGTGACCCCACTAGTATATATATATTATACAGACTTGGCATTTAATATGGAATTTTTTTTTCTTTCTTGACTTGGGTTTACTTTCTTAACTCAGTATATCAATCTGGGGAGTTTCTTTTACACTTTGGTGATTTATTTGTTAAAAGAACCATGTCACTGATTGTCTGTCGCAGCAAGAAGTCAACAACAGGATTATATCACAGGTGGCTTGGCAAAATGTACGGACAGGTGCATTTGATGATTGGCTTCACAGTCGGGTATACAAGGGTTGTTGCGTTCTGTATTAGTGGAAAACAACTGCTGCATGTCTCCAAAAGTTATTGCCGCTTCCTCTGGAAATGGTCTGTCAACTCGACAATGCTGTTTGTCATGGAGTGATGGCTTTACGAAATTACGGCATGAAACAGCGTGCTATTGCTCGGCAGTATAGCATCACTCAAGGTCAGGTGACAAAGATCCTGAAACGAAATGCTCAGAGGGGTGTCCCTACTGCAATACCGAGGCCAGGACGTCCCTGCAGAACCACAAGGAGGGATGATCGCCAGCTGCACCGGTTAGTCCGCAATGGCCATACCAGGTCAGCTAATCGTCTTAGGGCTGAGTGGCAGCAACTGACAAATGTGCCTGTATCCAGAAGGCTAGTCAACCAACGACTGGTTCAAGCAGGCTATCGTGCCAGGCGTCCCCTGAGAAAGCCACGCCTGACAAGACAACACCGCCAGCGCCGATTGCAGTGGGCCAGAGAGCACCGTCAATGGCAGCCAGGACACTGGAATCACGTGATCTTCAGTGACGAGTCTAGATTTCTGGTCCATCGTCAAGATTGCCACGTCCGAGTGCGCAGACAAGTGCATGAAGCCTACAACAAAGATTGTATAGTGCCAAGAGTCCAAGCTGGAGGTGGTGGGGTGACCGTTTGGGCTGCTTTTCATGCAGGGGGCAAAACTGACCTGGTTGTTCTGAATGGAAACCTGAACCAGTTCAAGTACAGGGCCATTCTGGAAGAAACATTGCTTTCATTTGCTCGTGCAGCCTTTCGAGGAAACTTTGTCTTCCAAGATGACAATGCATGGCCCCATCGTGCTCGCATGATCCAACACTTTCTTGCTGACCGTGGTGTAGAGCATATGGAGTGGCCTGCCATGTCCCCGGATATGAATCCGATAGAGAACTTGTGGGCAGAATTAACGCGTCAAATCGACCACTTGGACCAGCAGCCGACCTATGTGCGTGAATTGCAGCAGGCTATTGTCACTGCATGGCAAGCGATTCCTGTCCAAACCTTGGCAAATCTCGTGAACAGCATGCCTCAAGGTGTACGTGCTCTCCTGAATGCTCGTGGGGGTTACACGAAGTACTGAACTGTAATTTTACTGTCCGTAATCCCAGTCGTAATTTATCTTTTGTTTTTGTTAAAAAAAATTTTTGGCTAATGTGCAAAATAAAGAGCTACTTCTGGAAAACGTACAGAAGTTTAACACAGTACTGTCCATGAATTGAGTTCGATATCAGTTTACATCACTTTCAAGGATCAATTTATTTGTTTTGAAATGTCAAATGTGGTTTTTGTTTCTTTTAAAGGTCACATTAACAAAATCTAGAATAATTTCAACATAATTCCAATGAACTTTTGGTTCTAAGACATCTTGAAAAGTAAGTTCACCCCCACAAAAAATATATTCCATATTAAATGCCAAGTCTGTGTATATATATATATATATATATATATATATATATATATATATATATATATACATATATATATATTTATACAGTCATGTGAAAAAGTAAGTACACCCCATGTAAAGTTTTGACTTTTTCAACATATTTCAACATTCAGCTACTTGATCTTCATTTCAACAATATTGATAGATAAAGGTGATATAATATAACAAGTATCATGAAACATTTACATTTTGTAGTCCATTGCATAATTTAAATAGACATAAATGCAAATTTCGCATGTGGAAAAAGTAAGTACACCCTTGGCTCCAATAGGTGGTATTGCCTCCTTTGGCAGAAACACCCTCAAGTAGGCGTTTCTTATAACTGTCTACCAGTCGCTGACATCGACTGGGAGAAATTTTTGCCCACTCCTCCTTGCAGAATTCTTTCAGTTGTGCGATGTTTGAGGGGTTTCTTGCATGCACAGCTCGTTTCAAATCCCCCCACAACATCTCGATGGGATTTAGATCCGGGTTTTGATTTGGCCAATCCAGAACCCTCCATTTCTTTCTTTTCAGCTATTCCTTGGTGGATGTACTGGTATGTTTAGGGTCATTGTCATGTTGCAAGATCCACCTTCGGTGGAGCTTCAACTTTCTGACAGATGGCCTCACATTATCCTCAAGCACCCTCTGGTACAATGAAGAATTAATAGTGGATTCTATGATGGTGAGCTGCCCAGGCCCTGATGCAGCAAAGCTGCCCCAAACCATAATATTTCCACCACCATGCTTTGCAGTTGGTATCAGGTTCTTGTGGTCAAATGCTGTCTTTGGTTTTCGCCAAACATGTCTTCTGGTACTGTGGCCAAATAGCTCTACCTTTGACTCATCTGTCCAGAGCACATTGTTCCAGAAGTGCTGGTCTTTGCCGAGGTGTTCATTGGCAAACTTTCGTCTTGCCCTGATGTTCTTTCTGGACAGCAAAGGTTTCCTCCTGGCACACCTCCCATGTAGATCAAATTCGTGCAGCCTCTTTCTATTGGTAGACTCGTGCACTTTGACATCAACAGTGGCAAGAGCTACCTGTAGGTCCCGTGATGACATTCTGGGGTTCTTAGAGACTTCTTTCAGCATCTTGCGGTCTGCTCTCGGGCCGAACTTGCTGGGGCAGCCTGGCCTGAACAAGTTGGCAGTTGTTTGGAATCTTCTCCACTTGTAGATGATCTTCCGGACAGTCGAATGATTGATTTGAAATTGTTTGGAGATCTTTTTAAATCCCTTCCCAGACTCATTGGCATCTATAATCTTCTTTCTGAAAGCCTCAGAGGGCTCTTTTGATCTAGGCATGGTGAAGCCGCACACTTCAACAACAAAGAGCAAACCAAACTAAATGTCTGAGGTTTAAATAAGACAGGTTCCTCCAAGATCCTCTCTGACCATCTTCTAATCATTTGCACCTGAGCTGGTGCACCTGATTTTAATTTTAGGTATTTGAAGTAGTGATAAATGTAGGGGTGTACTTACTTTTTCCAAATGCAAAATTTGCATTTATGTTTATTTAAATTATACAATGGACTACAAAATGTAAATGTTTCATGATATTTGTTATATTATATCACCTTTTTCTATCAATATTGTTGAAATGAAGATCAAATAGCTGTATGTTGAAATATGTTGAAAAATTCAAAACTTTACATGGGGTGTACTTACTTTTTCACGTGACTGTATATATATATATTTCTGTCAGTTGATTGTTTGTTTGCCATTTGTATTACAGTGTACAAGAAGGTAGAAATAAATGAATGACATGTTTATCTAACCATTTATTCGGGGGAAAATTATTACGGAAGTGTACCAAGCTGTTTTACTTGCAATTTTCAAAGTGCCCTCTCTCGTGATCGATGCACAATTGCAGCCGAGCAGGCACAGAGTGGCACACGCTTGCAGAGTTCGATATCAATTTCCTCAAACTTTGCAGTGATTTGAGCCTTCAATTCCTGAATGGTACGAGGCCTTTCTCGATAAACAAGGTCTTTCATGAGCCCCCAAAGAAAGAAATCTGGAGGTGTAAGGTCTGGGGAGGGTGTTTTGCGACCACTCGATCGGACTGCGGCGGCCGATCCACTTTCCGGGAAGGTTTTCATCAAGCCACTGACGAACATGACGTCCATAATGAAGTGGAGCTCCATCTTGCTGGAAATAACAATCCTGATCTTGTACCCTGGGCCAAAAGAAGGTTTGCAGCATATCCAGGTAAATTTCTGCTGTGACAGATCCCTCAAAGAAAAAGGGTCCAATTATCCCTAATGGAGATATGGCTGCCCAAATTGTCACGCCAGGTAAATTTACCTCCTTCTCAACTGTCACTCTTGGGTTCTCCGCAGCCCAGTAGACACAATTGTGTCTGTTAATTGTGCCGTTAAGCTTAAAACATGCCTCATCTGACCACCAGATGTTGTCTAGCATTGTGTCCTCTCCGTCATGTTTAGCTAAGAACTCTTCGCAAAATTGAAGATGCCAGTCGTCATCTCCATCATGAAGGGCATGCAGTAAGCGTGGAATGTTAGGTTTCCAGTTTTTCTGGTGAAGCATATGGATCACACTTGATTGGCTCACTTCCAACTCTGCAGATAAAGGGCGAGTTGACTTTTGCGGACTTTGTTCCAGTCTCCTGATGGCTTCTTCAGCCTTAGCTACATTTGTTGCCGTTTACGGACGACCGGACTTCTTTGCAGTGGCTACCGACCCTGTTGCTTCAAATTTCTCAACAATCAATCATATGTTTATTCCCTGGGGTGGGTTAATATCGAATTCCTGTGCCAAACGGCGTGCCACCATCGTTAGTTGTTCATTACATTTGTAGTAATGTTTCACGGCCGCAATGCGTTGATTCATTGAAAGGTAATTCATGGTTCAATTTGGTGCAACTTCAGTAACTTTCCAAACTCTCAGCAATAACCTGCAAAACAAACAAAAACAAAAATTAAGAAAATTAATAATCTGCAACACAATTATTAACATGACATCCCAGAAAGAATCTGACAGCCGAAAAAAGAGAAATCGGGCGCGGGCACTATTTTTGATTCACCCTGTGTGTTGATCACTCCCCAGTTTGTGTGTGTGTGTGTTTGTTTGTCTGTCCGCTCACTTATACTTGCCTACAGGTCATAATTTCAAACTGATCTTCACGAAACATCACGAAATGGTAGGGTCCATGGTTCCACAAAAATGTAAATATTTTTGAGGTCAATATGTCAAACGGTCAACATAGGCCAAAGGTCACCCACTTTTATCAAATTCCTAAAATCCTCAAATTTCATTTGATTGACTTGAAATTTGAATATGATTTTCATATCAGTGAACTGAATTCAATCACCAACTATTTCTGAGATCAACATAGGCCAAAAGGTCAACATTGGCCTGAGGTCAACCACTTTGTTTCAAATTTCTAAAATCTTCAATTTTCATCCGATTCACTTGAAATTTGAATTGGATTTTCATGTCAGCGATATGAATTCAACCACCAACTATTTTTGAGATCAGCATAGGCCAAAAGGTCAACATAGGCCAAAGGTCATCAACCATTTCAAATTGCTAAAATCCTCAATTGCCATCCAATTTACTTGAAATTTGAATATGATTTGGATATCATCCTACCGAAACCAACCACCAACTATTTTTGAGGTCAACATCGGCAAAAGGTAGGCTAAATTTAGAATTAGGCCAACATATACATTGGCCAAATTTCTAAAATTGTCAATTTTCATCCGATTTACTTGAAATTTGTATATGATTTGCATATCACCCTACCGAAACCAACCACCAACTATTCTTGAGGTCAACATCGGCAAAAGGTAGGCTAAATTTAGAATTAGGCCAACATAGACATTGGGCAAATTTCTAAAATTGTCAACTTTCATCCAATTAACTTAAAATTTGAAGGCTATTTGCACATCAGGTCACATAATTCAACCACCAATTATTTGTGAGGTAAAGGGATGCTCCCCTGAGTGCCATTCTACTTGGTTGTCTTTTGCCAAGTGTCGCTCTGTGAGAGATTTTTCATTTGTGTGTTTGTTTGTCTGTCTGTTTGTCCGCACAGAATAAATATGATTTTTCTCTTCAACTGTTGGTCCGATTGACAGGTAAGTTTCACCATCGGTGCACCTCCTCCTGTAGAATTTTTTAATTTGTAATTATGACGTCATATGTATTGTGGTACGTTCGCCATCTTCGAAAAACCGAAAAACGCTCCATATCTCCGAAAGCGCTGCATCGAAAAAATTGATACATGTGTTACATATTTATGTGAATGTATGTGAATTACTATTCAGGGCTTTGCTTATCAATGTGTAGTCAATTAAAGGTTGTTGTGATTAAAGGGTCAGGAGCCCTTCTGAGAAAAAGGAGACCGGAACTGGAAGAAAAAAAGACACGAGGTCCTGGGGACGCGACGATTCTTCTTCTTCCTCGCCGAGCTCGGACGCGAGCGGTATCGATTGAGCAACGTAAGAGAATCGGCGTTTCAAAGCCCGTCTGGCGAGAGGAGTTACCGGGACTTGTAACTACCCTTTGACACGTCAAGTCACTGTGGGTTCGTGCACGGAACCAAGCAGCTGGCACAGTTCGCCTCGCCATCTACAAGGCCGCGTACGGGTCGCACCTTGGGCCGCGCGCGCTGGGCAAGCCGCGTGTTGCTTTGCCTGCTTTACATTACCCGCTTTGCTTGGCCAGGAGGTGCGCGCTGCAGCCGTTGTTCCCGGTACGGGACGTGCCCGGTGAAAGCACATCAGGAAGGGTCCGTTCAACCGCCCACGTGCGGAGATCGAACTACAGGAGTACGGAGACATTGTGAGAGACATTGACCACGGAGGGAGTCGGGAGTGGGGCTCACGTGAGGAATGTATAAGATGGCCATCTTAGAGTTAATGTAGATGAGTTTACATCTTTGTACTATTGATTGCTGATTGTTGATGGTTGATTGCTCGGGGAATATATCATTGATTATTCCGGATCCTTGGTGTGGGGTTTTTTCTTGGTTGGAATTCATATTGATTGCGTTACGAAAGCGCATACATAATAAATCTTTCTGGCGGAGTTCCTCTCACGGTCCGGGGGTCAACGAGACCAGGTAGTCACCGGGAGGACCACGTAACAGAATTGGGGGCTCGTCCAAATTACGATTTGCGGATTCGCAATTGGGTCTACGTCCGGGATCTAAAATTGTATAAAATAATAAGATAATATTTTTATTAATTAAAATTTATTAATTAAGTATTAATTGGTAAATTTTTGGGGAAATTGGGGTAAAGTCTTGGGTGAAGGTTAACAGGTGTTAACGATAGGCACCATGGCGTTTGTGGCACAGAACTTTGCGGTAACCCCGAGTGAGGCACAGTTCCGAGCGTTACTAAAGTCGGACCTCTTGAAATTGGCCATACATTTTAACTTGGAGGTCCGAACTAATTTGAGGAAGGCAGAGTTGCAGACCACGGTGATACAGTCTATGGTGGGATTAGGAACATGGGATGAGTTAGCCTGGCAGTGGCTACCCGAAGAACCAGAAGACGTTGAGCTCCGGAAACTGGAGTTGCAATTACGGAGCCAGGAACGGATCAAAGAAGAAGAAAGGAAAGCAGAAGAGAGGAGAGAAGAGAAACAAGCAGAGGAAAGGAGAGTGGAACGAGAACTCCAGGAAAGGTTAAAAGAAGAGGAAAGGAAAGCAGAAGAGAGGAGAGAAGAGAAACAAGCAGAGGAAAGGAGAGTGGAACGAGAACTCCAGGAAAGGTTAGCAGAAGAAGAAAGGAAAGCAGAAAAGGAAAGAGCAGAAGAAGAAAGGAAAGCAGAAAAGGAAAGAGCAGAAGAAGAAAGGAAAGCAGAAGAGAGGAGAGAAGAGAAACAAGCAGAGGAAAGGAGAGTGGAACGAGAACTCCAGGAAAGGTTAGAAGGAAGAAAAGCAGAGGAGAGGAGAGCTGCAAGGGACCTCAAAGCAGAGGAGAGAAAAGCGGAAAGGGAATTAAAGGAACGTGACATGGAGCTTCAGCAAGAAATTAAATTCAAGGAGCTGGAGTTAATGAGAGAACGGGGAGAGGGACCACCCTTGCTGACGGGGTCGACACCTAGCCAGAACACCTGGGATGTGGGCAGACATGTGAGGCTGGTTCCACCCTTCAGTGAAAAGGAAGTCGCTAAATTTTTTCCACACTTTGAGAAAGTGGCTCGACAGTTAAACTGGCCGGAGGAGGCCTGGACCATACTAGTGCAAAGTGTGCTGGTGGGAAAAGCTCAAGAGATTTATTCGACGCTACCAATGGACCAATGTGCAGATTATGAGGTATTGAAGAAGCACATCCTCAAAGCCGATGAGTTGGTTCCGGAAGCTTACCGGCAAAAATTCAGGAATGCCAGGAAGAGGGAGAGTGAGACCCATGTGGAGTTTGCTAGAGTGAAAGAAAATATGTTTGATCGGTGGTGTGAGTCAAAAGGAGTCGGGAACGACTTCGAAGCATTGCGGGACCTGATGCTGGTGGAGGAATTTCAACAGTGTGTCCACGAGGACATCAAAGTGTACCTGCAGGAAAAGAAAGTACCGAAGTTGTGGGACGCAGCCACCATGGCAGATGATTATGCCTTAACACACCGGATAGGGGTCCACGAACCTAACTCCTCGCTTAGATCTCCGCAGGGGAGGTGTGGACCGGGCAGGTGCGGAGAACGACAATACATGGCGGCGGCCTCGAGATGAATATGGGGACAACGCTGATACCCGAACTGTTCGAAATCAGGGGGCTGGGGGCCCGAGGCAGACCACGAGTTTTTCCTCCGGGCCTACTTGCGCCTTTTGCAAAAAACCTGGACACTTGATGTCCAGTTGTTACCTCATGAAAAGGGACAACCCAGAGCAGAGTCCGACTAGTACAACTCCGAATGCGATGGCAAACGTAAGAAATCGCCCACAGAAGAGTTACCAACCATTTATTTATGAGGGGTTGGTCTCACTCAAGGGAGACTTGACTAACCCAAGACCGGTTAGGGTGTTGAGGGACACAGGAGCCCATCAATCCTTAATGCTTGAAGGCATTTTGCCATTGTCAAAGAGTACCGCAACTGGTGATAGTGTTCGGTTACAAGGGATCGGTGGCTGTGTTAGTGCCCCACTTCATGTCATCCATTTGGAATCCGATTTGGTGTCAGGACCGGTCACCGTTGGTTTACAAGCCACGCTTCCTGTAGAGGGAGTATCTGTGATTATCGGGAATGATTTGGCCGGGGGGCAAATTTATGGTAACCCGAGGGTGGGTAAAGAGCCCCGCAGGGGAAATAACACCACCCTCGCTTGGGATGGCAACAAAAGTTCCAAGTTATTTGTAGGGTGACTGAACTTCAACACAGAGGAAGAAGTTCTGACCTCTGTCTTCAACAGATATGGGCCGCTGGTGGAAGTGCGGGTGGTAAAAGACAGGGAAACGCAACGGTCAAGAGGGTTCGGCTTTGTCACGTTTGCAAGCACCAGAGAGGCAGAGAAGAATTGGAATGGTAAGTATTTGGAGGGTCGGACCATAACAGTAGGGAAGGCATTTCGTAGGCGTCGAGAGGTCTACAGAAGAGGACAACTTGGCAGTCGTTTTGGGGTTGGCAGCAGCCGACATTACTATGGAGGCTCCCAGAGTTACAGCACCTCCCGAAAGAATGAATGTCAGAGCACTGGCCGAGAAGGAGACCGCCAGTCAGGTAACGGCTGGGACAAGGGGTCCCACCGTAACTGTTAGGAGTCTGGAGAAGTTGAAGCACTATATACGGGGGAGCCGCCGAGCCGGGGCTCCTACACGGACTATCCAAATTACGATTTGCGGATTCGCAATTGGGTCTACGTCCAGGATCTAAAATTGTATAAAATAATAAGATAATATTTTTATTAATTAAAATTTATTAATTAAGTATTAATTGGTAAATTTTTGGGGAAATTGGGGTAAAGTCTTGGGTGAAGGTTAACAGGTGTTAACGATAGGCACCATGGCGTTTGTGGCACAGAACTTTGCGGTAACCCCGAGTGAGGCACAGTTCCGAGCGTTACTAAAGTCGGACCTCTTGAAATTGGCCATACATTTTAACTTGGAGGTCCGAACTAATTTGAGGAAGGCAGAGTTGCAGACCACGGTGATACAGTCTATGGTGGGATTAGGAACATGGGACGAGTTAGCCTGGCAGTGGCTACCCGAAGAACCAGAAGACGTTGAGCTCCGGAAACTGGAGTTGCAATTACGGAGCCAGGAACGGATCAAAGAAGACGAAAGGAAAGCAGAAGAGAGGAGAGAAGAGAAACAAGCAGAGGAAAGGAGAGTGGAACGAGAACTCCAGGAAAGGTTAGAAGGAAGAAAAGCAGAGGAGAGGAGAGCTGCAAGGGACCTCGAAGCAGAGGAGAGAAAAGCGGAAAGGGAATTAAAGGAACGTGACATAGAGCTTCAGCAAGAAATTAAATTCAAGGAGCTGGAGTTAATGAGAGAACGGGGAGAGGGACCACCCTTGCTGACGGGGTCGACACCTAGCCAGAACACCTGGGATGTGGGCAGACATGTGAGGCTGGTTCCACCCTTCAGTGAAAAGGAAGTCGCTAAATTTTTTCCACACTTTGAGAAAGTGGCTCGACAGTTAAACTGGCCGGAGGAGGCCTGGGCCATAATTGTGCAAAGTGTGCTGGTGGGAAAAGCTCAAGAGATTTATTCGGCGCTACCAATGGACCAATGTGCAGATTATGAGGTATTGAAGAAGCACATCCTCAAAGCCTATGAGTTGGTTCCGGAAGCTTACCGGCAAAAATTCAGGAATGCCAGGAAGAGGGAGAGTGAGACCCATGTGGAGTTTGCTAGAGTGAAAGAAAATATGTTTGATCGGTGGTGTGAGTCAAAAGGAGTCGGGAACGACTTCGAAGCATTGCGGGACCTGATGCTGGTGGAGGAATTTCAACAGTGTGTCCACGAGGACATCAAAGTGTACCTGCAGGAAAAGAATACCGACGTTGTGGGACGCAGCCACCATGGCAGATGATTATGCCTTAACACACCGGATAGGGGTCCACAAACCTAACTCCTCGCCTAGATCTCCGCAGGGGAGGTGTGGACCAGCAGGTGCGGAGAACGACAATACATGGCGGCGGCCTCGAGATGAATATGGGGACAACGCTGATACCCGAACTGTTCGAAATCAGGGGGCTACGGGCCCAAGACAAACTTATTTCCCGGGGGGCCCGAGGCAGACCACGAGTTTTTCCTCCGGGCCTACTTGTGCCTTTTGCAAAAAACCTGGACACTTGATGTCCAGTTGTTACCTCATGAAAAGGGACAACCCAGAGCGGAGTCCGACTAGTACAACTCCGAATGCGATGGCAAACGTAAGAAATCGCCCACAGAAGAGTTACCAACCATTTATTTATGAGGGGTTGGTCTCACTCAAGGGAGACTTGACTAACCCAAGACCGGTTAGGGTGTTGAGGGACACAGGAGCCCATCAATCCTTAATGCTTGAAGGCATTTTGCCATTGTCAAAGAGTACCGCAACTGGTGATAGTGTTCGGTTACAAGGGATCGGTGGCTGTGTTAGTGCCCCACTTCATGTCATCCATTTGGAATCCGATTTGGTGTCAGGACCGGTCACCGTTGGTTTACAAGCCACGCTTCCTGTAGAGGGAGTATCTGTGATTATCGGGAATGATTTGGCCGGGGGGCAAATTTATGGTAACCCGAGGGTGGGTAAAGAGCCCCGCAGGGGAAATAACACCACCCCCGCTTGGGATGGCGACAAAAGTTCCAAGTTATTTGTAGGGGGACTGAACTTCAACACAGAGGAAGAAGTTCTGACCTCTGTCTTCAACAGATATGGGCCGCTGGTGGAAGTGCGGGTGGTAAAAGACAGGGAAACGCAACGGTCAAGAGGGTTCGGCTTTGTCACGTTTGCAAGCACCAGAGACGCCAGAGAGGCAGAGAAGAATTGGAATGGTAAGTATTTGGAGGGTCGGACCATAGCAGTAGGGAAGGCATTTCGTAGGCGTCGAGAGGTCTACAGAAGAGGACAACTTGGCAGTCGTTTTGGGGTTGGCAGCAGCCGACATTACTATGGAGGCTCCCAGAGTTACGGCACCTCCCGAAAGAATGAATGTTAGAGCACTGGCCGAGAAGGAGACCGCCAGTCAGGTAACGGCTGGGACAAGGGGTCCCACCGTAACTGTTAGGAGTCTGGAGAAGTTGAAGCACTATATACGGGGGAGCCGCCGAGCCGGGGCTCCTACACTGACTAACCGTGAACGCCACGTTCTTAAAGGCGTCCAGGTAGTGAACTTTCCTGCACGGACTAACCGTGAACTCCACGTTCTTAAAGGCGTCCATGTAATGAACTTTCCTCCCCGGACTAACCGTGAACTCCACATTCCTTAAGGCGTCCATGTAGGGAATACTCCACTGGGCCTCCCGAAAAAGTGCTATAGAGAGGTTTAAATTTGGGGGCTTTGGTCACCACCTCTTAACCGTCATTCATGAGAAACGAGAAGTGGTTGACGCTTGGTCCAGAGGGAATTAATCTAGGGGATTGGGTGAAATATTGTTGCTTTATTTTTAAGTGATGACTGTGCCTGGGGGGAACTGATGATTTGGGGGGGGGGGGGGGGGTGAGTTATCTGGTTTGTTTATCCAAATTGGCCGGCAAAGAAAGTTTTCGCTGGGTTCAAACTTTCTTTCTTGAAGGGGGGGAGTGTTACATATTTATGTGAATGTCTGTGAATTACTATTCAGGGCTTTGCTTATCAATGTGTAGTCGATTAAAGGTTGTTGTGATTATAGGGTCAGGAGCCCTTCTGAGAAAAAGGAGACCGGAACCGGAAGAAAAAAAGACGAGGTCCTGGGGACGCGACGATTCTTCTTCTTCCTCGCCGAGCTCGGACGCGAGCGATATCGATTGAGCAACGTAAGAGAATCGGCGTTTCAAAGCCCGTCTGGCGAGAGGAGTTACCGGGACGTGTAACTACCCTTTGACACGTCAAGTCACTGTGGGTTCGTGCACGGAACCAAGCAGCTGGCACAGTTCGCCTCGCCGTCTACAAGGCTGCGTACGGGTCGCACCTTGGGCCGCGCGCGCTGGGCAAGCCGCGTGTTGCTTTGCCTGCTTTACATTACCCGCTTTGCTTGGCCAGGAGGTGCGCGCTGCAGCCGTTGTTCCCGGTACGGGACGTGCCCGGTGAAAGCACGTCAGGAAGGGTCCGTTCAACCGCCCACGTGCGGAGATCGAACTACAGGAGTACGGAGACATTGTGAGAGACATTGACCACGGAGGGAGTCGGGAGTGGGGCTCACATGAGGAATGTATAAGATGGCCATCTCAGAGTTAATGTAGATGAGTTTACATCTTTGTACTATTGATTGCTGATTGTTGATGGTTGATTGCTCGGGGAATATATCATTGATTATTCCGGATCCTTGGTGTGGGGTTTTTTCTTGGTTGGAATTCATATTGATTGCGTTACGAAAGCGCATACATAATAAATCTTTCTGGCGGAGTTCCTCTCACGGTCCGGGCGGGAGGACCACGTAACACATGGCTCATGGTAAAGAACTCTCCATGCAGAATAACATATTGTGTGTTATGGCGGTGGGGTAGGGGCATATATAGATTTAGGTAGATCTGAATAGGCATCATGCTCTGACTGTCGAGAAGAAGAAAAACCATCTCGATGTAAATAAGTCAGTACCTGTCAAGCCAAATGTCGGATTAACTGTATAGTTGTGGTCATACAAGGATGATGTGCTTGGTAGAGTCGGGATTATGCTAATTTCCCCGTGTGTCCAACCTGTGATCTGTCCTTTGTCCCTCATGGCAGTACATTACATGCATTAGTTAGGCCCATTAGAGCATACACACAAATTAATTAACTCCCCTCTCACAATGACTGGCCGGAAGAACCAACAGGAAGCCAGTTTGGGGCACCACCAATGGAGCCGCAGCCAGCCGCATTGCCAGCTTGCATGGCAAGCAGACATTGCACAGGCAGGCCGAGAGCCACGCCCAGGAGAGCTCTTTATTGGCAAGGGGGAGGGGTGAGCAACAACTAGACCACCGATTGGCAGAGTAGGGGGAGGACTTGCAATTGGTTGGGGGAGAGGCAGAAAGCTTTCCCGTGATTGGAGAGCAGGAAGGTGAGGGACGTGCCACACTGATTGGCCACTGACCGATGACACAACAGCCAATCATTGCATAGGGCGCAAAAGCATTACGAAGAAGCGGCGCGTTGATTGGAGGAGAAGCGCCGGTGAAGTGCAAAGGCGCGAAAGGGGAAAAGGAAACGACGCACTGGTTGGTGGAGAGGAGAGCTGACGTCAGAAGACCGCCAGTAAAACCTCTCGCTCGCCGGCATTTTGAGCTCTTCCCTTTGCCCTTCTCGCTTTGGCTGCTTTTCCTGCCTGGACCTCCCTTCTGCTTTTACCTTTCGTTCCTGGTGGGACCTTTCCTTTGCGAGCCGCGAATTGCCTGCGTTACGACGGACGTCAGGGAAACGTTGGAGCGCCGTCAATTATCCTCCCTGGCTTTCACAGGCGAGCGAGGCTTGCCGCTGAGCGGGCTCAACCGGCGCTCGGTGAGGCCTGGCGGAGCGTGAACATTGGAGCCTGGACGATTCCTGACGGACGCTACATCCAGACACAGATAAGCTCGCATACACAACACGACAAAACGTTTATTTTATTATCCTTTCCATTGTGTGTATTTGAAGTGAGGTGTGTGGGATCCTGATTTCGGACATTTATTTATCGGCGTGTTTCATTGTTCGCGGTTTCCGTAATAAATATTCCTTCTGTTTGTACATTTTACACTGTCTGGGGTTGAGTTAATTTCCACAGGGTGAAAAAGTGGTTTTTCAACACTAACACAAGTGCGAAAAGTGGTTTTTCCACACTAATACAAGTGCAAAAGTGGTTTCCTGCACCAACACAAGTGCGAAAAGTGGTTTTTCAACACTAACACAAGTGCGAAAAGTGGTTTTTCAACACTAACACAAGTGCGAAAAGTGGTTTTTCAACACTAACACAAGTGCAAAAAGTGGTTTTTCAACACTAACACAAGTGCAAAAAGTGGTTTCCTGCACCAACACAAGTGCGAAAAGTGGTTTTTCAACACTAACACAAGTGCGATAAGTGGTTTTTCCACACTAATACAAGTGCAAAGGTGGTTTCCTGCACCAACACAAGTGCGAAAATTGGTTTTTCAACACCAACACAGGTGCGAAAAGTGGTTTTTCAACACTATCACAAGTGCAAAAAGTGTTTTTTCCTGACTAATGCAAGTGCAAAAGTGGTTTCCTGCACCAACACAAGTGCAAAAAGTGGTTTTTCAACACTAACACAAGTGCGAAAAGTGGTTTTTCAACACTAACACAAGTGTGAAAAGTGTTTTTTCCACACTATATGCAAGTGCAAAAGTGGTTTCCTGCACCAACACAAGTGCGAAAAGTTGTTTTTCAACACTAACACAAGTGTGAAAAGTGGTTTTTCCACACTAATACAAGTGCAAAAGGGGTTTCCTGCACCAACACAAGTGGTTTTTGAACACTAACACAAGTGCGAAAAGTGGTTTTTCAACACTATCACAAGTGCAAAAAGTGGTTTTTCCACACTAATACAAGTGCAAAAGTGGTTTCCTGCACCAACACAAGTGCGAAAAGTGGTTTCCTTCACTAACACATGTGCGAAAAGTGGTTTTTCCACACTAATACAAGTGCAAAAGTGCTTTCCTGCACCAACACAAGTGCGAAAAGTGGTTTTTCCACACTAATACAAGTGCAAAAGTGGTTTCCTGCACCAACACAAGTGCGAAAAGTGGTTTTTCAACACTAACACAAGTGCGAAAAGTGGTTTTTCAACACTAACACAAGTGCGAAAAGTGGTTTTTCAACACTAACACAAGTGCGAAAGTGTTTTTTCCACACTATTACAAGTGCAAAAGTGGTTTCCTGCACCAACACAAGTGCGAAAAGTGGTTTTTCAACACTAACACAAGTGCGAAAAGTGGTTTTTCAACACTAACACAAGTGTGAAAAGTGGTTTTTCCACACTAATACAAGTGCAAAAGTGGTTTCCTGCACCAACACAAGTGCAAAAAGTGTTTTTCCACACTAATGCAAGTGCAAAAGTGGTTTCCTGCACCACCTCAAGTGCGAAAAGTGGTTTTTCAACACTAACACAAGTGCGAAAAGTGGTTTTTCCACACCAATACAAGTGCAAAAGTGGTTTCCTGCACCAACACAAGTGCGAAAAGTGGTTTTTCAACACTAACACAAGTGCGAAAAGTGGTTTCCTGCACCAACACAAGTGCGAAAAGTGGTTTTTCAACACTAACACAAGTGCGAAAAGTGGTTGTACCACACTAATACAAGTGCGAAAAGTGGTTTTTCCACACTAATACAAGTGCAAAAGTGGTTTCCTGCACCAACACAAGTGCGAAAAGTGGTTTTTCAACACTATCACAAGTGGGAAAAGTGGTTTTTCAACACTAACACAAGTGCGAAAAGTGGTTTTTCAACACTAACACAAGTGCGAAAAGTGTTTTTTCCACACTAATACAAGTGCAAAAGTGGTTTCCTGCACCAACACAAGTGCGAAAAGTGGTTTTTCAACACTAACACAAGTGCGAAAAGTGGTTTTTCAACACTAACACAAGTGCGAAAAGTGGTTTTTCAACACTATCACAAGTGCAAAAAGTGTTTTTTTCCACACTAATACAAGTGCAAAAGTGGTTTCCTGCACCAACACAAGTGCGAAAAGTGGTTTTTCAACACTAACACAAGTGCGAAAAGTGGTTTTACCACACTAATACAAGTGCGAAAAGTGGTTTTTCAACACTAACACAAGTGCGAAAAGTGTTTTTTCCACACTAATACAAGTGCAAAAGTGGTTTCCTGCACCAACACAAGTGCGAAAAGTGGTTTTTCAACACTAATACAAGTGCAAAAGTGGTTCCTGCACCAACACAAGTGCGAAAAGTGGTTTTTCAACACTAACACAAGTGCGAAAAGTGGTTTTTCAACACTAACACAAGTGCGAAAAGTGTTTTCTCCACACTAATACAAGTGCAAAAGTGGTTTCCTGCACCAACACAAGTGCGAAAAGTGGTTTTTCAACACTAACAAGTGCGAAAAGTGGTTTTTCAACACTATCACAAATGCAAAAAGTGTTTTTTCCACACTAATACAAGTGCAAAAGTGGTTTCCTGCACCAACACAAGTGCGAAAAGTGGTTTTTCAACACTAACACAAGTGCGAAAAGTGGTTTTTCAACACTATCACAAGTGCAAAAAGTGTTTTTTCCACACTAATACAAGTGCAAAAGTGGTTTCCTGCACCAACACAAGTGCGAAAAGTGGTTTTTCAACACTAACACAAGTGCGATAAGTGGTTTTTCCACACTAATACAAGTGCAAAGGTGGTTTCCTGCACCAACACAAGTGCGAAAAGTGGTTTTTCAACACTAACACAAGTGCGAAAAGTGGTTTTTCAACACTAACACAAGTGCGAAAAGTGGTTTTTCCACACCAATACAAGTGCAAAAGTGGTTTCCTGCACCAACACAAGTGCGAAAAGTCGTTTTTCAACACTAACACAAGTGCGAAAAGTGGTTTTTCCACACTAATGCAAGTGCAAAAGTGGTTTCCTGCACCAACACAAGTGCAAAAAGTGGTTTTTCAACACTAACACAAGTGCGAAAAGTGTTTTTTCAACACTAACACAAGTGCGAAAAGTGTTTTTTCCACACTAATACAAGTGCAAAAGTGGTTTCCTGCACCAACACAAGTGCGAAAAGTGGTTTTTCAACACTAACACAAGTGCGAAAAGTGGTTTTTCAACACTAACACAAGTGCGAAAAGTGGTTTTACCACACTAATACAAGTGCGAAAAGTGGTTTTTCCACACTAATACAAGTGCAAAAGTGGTTTCCTGCACCAACACAAGTGCGAAAAGTGGTTTTTCAACACTAACACAAGTGCGAAAAGTGGTTTTTCAACACTAACACAAGTGCGAAAAGTGGTTTTTCCACACTAATACAAGTGCAAAAGTGGTTTCCTGCACCAACACAATGTGCGAAAAGTGGTTTCCTGCACCAACACAAGTGCGAAAAGTGGTTTTTCAACACTAACACAAGTGCGAAAAGTGGTTTTTCAACACTAACACAAGTGTGAAAAGTGGTTTTTCAACACCAACACAAGTGCGAAAAGTGTTTTTTCCACACTAATACAAGTGCAAAAGTGGTTTCCTGCACCAACACAAGTGCGAAAAGTGGTTTTTCAACACTAACACAAGTGCGAAAAGTGGTTTCCTGCACCAACACAAGTGCGAAAAGTGGTTTTTCAACACTAACACAAGTGCGAAAAGTGGTTGTACCACACTAATACAAGTGCAAAAAGTGGTTTCCTGCACCAACACAAGTGCGAAAAGTGGTTTTTCAACACTAACACAAGTGCGAAAAGTGGTTTTTCAACACCAACACAAGTGCGAAAAGTGTTTTTCCCACACTAATACAAGTGCAAAAGTGGTTTCCTGCACCAACACAAGTGCGAAAAGTGGTTTTTCAACACTAACACAAGTGCGAAAAGTGGTTTCCTGCACCA
Source organism: Myxine glutinosa (assembly GCF_964187855.1). Classification (NCBI taxonomy): domain Eukaryota; kingdom Metazoa; phylum Chordata; class Myxini; order Myxiniformes; family Myxinidae; genus Myxine; species Myxine glutinosa. The sequence goes on along the minus strand of NW_027616359.1, from coordinate 749,638 downwards.
ACACAAGTGCGAAAAGTGGTTTTTCAACACTAACACAAGTGCAAAAAGTGGTTTTTCAACACTAACACAAGTGCGAAAAGTGGTTTTTCAACACTAACACATGTGCGAAAAGTGTTTTTTCCACACTAATACAAGTGCAAAAGTGGTTTCCTGCACCAACACAAGTGCGAAAAGTGGTTTTTCAACACTAACACAAGTGCGAAAAGTGGTTTTTCAACACTAACACAAGTGCGAAAAGTGGTTTTTCCACACTAATACAAGTGCAAAAGTGGTTTCCTGCACCAACACAAGTGCGAAAAGTGGTTTTTCAACACTAACACAAGTGCGAAAAGTGGTTTTTCAACACTATCACAAGTGCAAAAAGTGTTTTTTCCACACTAATACAAGTGCAAAAGTGATTTCCTGCACTAACACAAGTGCGAAAAGTGGTTTTTCAACACTAACACAAGTGCGAAAATTGGTTTTTCAACACTAACACAAGTGCGAAAAGTGTTTTTTCCACACTAATACAAGTGCAAAAGTGGTTTCCTGCACCAACACAAGTGCGAAAAGTGGTTTTTCAACACTAACACAAGTGCGAAAAGTGGTTTTTCAACACTAACACAAGTGCGAAAAGTGGTTTTTCCACACTAATACAAGTGGAAAAGTGATTTCCTGCACCAACACAAGTGCGAAAAGTGGTTTTTCAACACTAGCACAAGTGCGAAAAGTGGTTTTTCAACACTATCACAAGTGCAAAAAGTGTTTTTTCCACACTAATACAAGTGCAAAAGTGGTTTCCTGCACCAACACAAGTGCGAAAAGTGGTTTTTCAACACTAACACAAGTGCGAAAAGTGGTTTTTCAATACTAACACAAGTGCGAAAAGTGTTTTTTCCACACTAATACAAGTGCAAAAGTGGTTTCCTGCACCAACACAAGTGCGAAAAGTGGTTTTTCAACACTATCACAAGTGCAAAAAGTGTTTTTTCCACACTAATAAAAGTGCAAAAGTGGTTTCCTGCACCAACACAAGTGCGAAAAGTGGTTTTTCAACACTAACACGAGTGCGAAAAGTGGTTTTTCAAAACTATCACAAGTGCAAAAAGTGTTTTTTCCACACTAATACAAGTGCAAAAGTGGTTTCCTGCACCAACACAAGTGCGAAAAGTGGTTTTTCAACACTAACACAAGTGCGAAAAGTGGTTTTTCCACACTAATACAAGTGCGAAAAGTGGTTTTTCAACACTAACACAAGTGCAAAAAGTGTTTTTTCCACACTAATACAAGTGCAAAAGTGGTTTCCTGCACCAACACAAGTGCGAAAAGTGGTTTTTCAACACTAACACAAGTGCGAAAAGTGGTTTTTCAACACTAACACAAGTGTGAAAAGTGGTTTTTCAACACTAGCACAAGTGCGAAAAGTGTTTTTTCCAAACTAATACAAGTGCAAAAGTGGTTTATTGCACCAACACAAGTGCGAAAAGTGGTTTTTCAACACTAACACCAGTGCGAAAAGTGGTTTTTCAACACTAACACAAGTGCAAAAAGTGGTTTTTCCAAACTAATACAAGTGCGAAAAGTGGTTTTTCAACACTATCACAAGTGCAAAAAGTGTTTTTTCCACACTAATACAAGTGCAAAAGTGGTTTCCTGCACCAACACAAGTCGAAAATTGGTTTTTCAACACTAACAGGTGCGAAAAGTGGTTTTTCAACACTAACACAAGTGCGAAAAGTGGTTTTTTCACACTAATACAAGTGCGAAAAGTGGTTTTTCAACACTAAAACAAGTGCGAAAAGTGGTTTTTCCACACTAATACAAATGCAAAAGTGGTTTCCTGCACCAACACAAGTGCGAAAAGTGGTTTTTCAACACTAACACAAGTGCGAAAAGTGATTTTTCAACACTAACACAAGTGCGAAAAGTGGTTTTTCAACACTATCACAAGTGCATAAAGTGTTTTTTCCACACTAATACAAGTGCAAAAGTGGTTTCCTGCACCAACACAAGTGCGAAAAGTGGTTTTTCAACACTAACACAAGTGCGAAAAGTGGTTTTTCAACACTATCACAAGTGCAAAAAGGGTTTTTTCCACACCAATACAAGTGCAAAAGTGATTTCCTGCACCAACACAAGTGCGAAAAGTGGTTTTTCAACACTAGCACAAGTGCGAAAAGTGGTTTTTCAACACTATCACAAGTGCAAAAAGTGTTTTTTCCACACTAATACAAGTGCAAAAGTGGTTTCCTGCACCAACACAAGTGCGAAAAGTGGTTTTTCAACACTAACACAAGTGCGAAAAGTGGTTTTTCAACACTAACACAAGTGTGAAAAGTGGTTTTTCCACACTAATACAAGTGCAAAAGTGGTTTCCTGCACCAACACAAGTGCAAAAAGTGTTTTTCCACACTAATGCAAGTGCAAAAGTGGTTTCCTGCACCACCTCAAGTGCGAAAAGTGGTTTTTCAACACTAACACAAGTGCGAAAAGTGGTTTTTCCACACCAATACAAGTGCAAAAGTGGTTTCCTGCACCAACACAAGTGCGAAAAGTGGTTTTTCAACACTAACACAAGTGCGAAAAGTGGTTTTTCAACACTAACACAAGTGCGAAAAGTGGTTTTTCAACACTAACACAAGTGCGAAAAGTGGTTTTTCAACACTAACACAAGTGCGAAAAGTGGTTTTTCAACACTAACACAAGTGCGAAAAGTGTTTTCTCCACACTAATACAAGTGCAAAAGTGGTTTCCTGCACCAACACAAGTGCGAAAAGTGGTTTTTCAACACTAACAAGTGCGAAAAGTGGTTTTTCAACACTATCACAAATGCAAAAAGTGTTTTTCCCACACTAATACAAGTGCAAAAGTGGTTTCCTGCACCAACACAAGTGCGAAAAGTGGTTTTTCAACACTAACACAAGTGCGAAAAGTGGTTTTTCAACACTAACACAAGTGCGAAAAGTGGTTTTTCCACACCAATACAAGTGCAAAAGTGGTTTCCTGCACCAACACAAGTGCGAAAAGTCGTTTTTCAACACTAACACAAGTGCGAAAAGTGGTTTTTCCACACTAATGCAAGTGCAAAAGTGGTTTCCTGCACCAACACAAGTGCAAAAAGTGGTTTTTCAACACTAACACAAGTGCGAAAAGTGTTTTTTCAACACTAACACAAGTGCGAAAAGTGTTTTTTCCACACTAATACAAGTGCAAAAGTGGTTTCCTGCACCAACACAAGTGCGAAAAGTGGTTTTTCAACACTAACACAAGTGCGAAAAGTGGTTTTTCAACACTAACACAAGTGCGAAAAGTGGTTTTACCACACTAATACAAGTGCGAAAAGTGGTTTTTCCACACTAATACAAGTGCAAAAGTGGTTTCCTGCACCAACACAAGTGCGAAAAGTGGTTTTTCAACACTAACACAAGTGCGAAAAGTGGTTTTTCAACACTAACACAAGTGCGAAAAGTGGTTTTTCCACACTAATACAAGTGCAAAAGTGGTTTCCTGCACCAACACAATGTGCGAAAAGTGGTTTCCTGCACCAACACAAGTGCGAAAAGTGGTTTTTCAACACTAACACAAGTGCGAAAAGTGGTTTTTCAACACTAACACAAGTGCGAAAAGTGGTTTTTCAACACCAACACAAGTGCGAAAAGTGTTTTTTCCACACTAATACAAGTGCAAAAGTGGTTTCCTGCACCAACACAAGTGCGAAAAGTGGTTTTTCAACACTAACACAAGTGCGAAAAGTGGTTTCCTGCACCAACACAAGTGCGAAAAGTGGTTTTTCAACACTAACACAAGTGCGAAAAGTGGTTGTACCACACTAATACAAGTGCAAAAAGTGGTTTCCTGCACCAACACAAGTGCGAAAAGTGGTTTTTCAACACTAACACAAGTGCGAAAAGTGGTTTTTCAACACCAACACAAGTGCGAAAAGTGTTTTTCCCACACTAATACAAGTGCAAAAGTGGTTTCCTGCACCAACACAAGTGCGAAAAGTGGTTTTTCAACACTAACACAAGTGCGAAAAGTGGTTTCCTGCACCAACACAAGTGCGAAAAGTGGTTTTTCAACACTAACACAAGTGCGAAAAGTTTTTTCCACACTAATACAAGTGCAAAAGTGGTTTCCTGCACCAACACAAGTGCGAAAAGTGGTTTTTCAACACTAACACAAGTGCAAAAAGTGGTTTTTCAACACTAACACAAGTGCGAAAAGTGGTTTTTCAACACTAACACATGTGCGAAAAGTGTTTTTTCCACACTAATACAAGTGTAAAAGTGGTTTCCTGCACCAACACAAGTGCGAAAAGTGGTTTTTCAACACTAACACAAGTGCAAAAAGTGGTTTTTCAACACTAACACAAGTGCGAAAAGTGGTTTTTCAACACTAACACAAGTGCGAAAAGTGTTTTTTCCACACTATTACAAGTGCAAAAGTGGTTTCCTGCACCAACACAAGTGCGAAAAGTGGTTTTTCAACACTAACACAAGTGCGAAAAGTGGTTTTTCAACACTAACACAAGTGTGAAAAGTGGTTTTTCCACACTAATACAAGTGCAAAAGTGGTTTCCTGCACCAACACAAGTGCAAAAAGTGTTTTTCCACACTAATGCAAGTGCAAAAGTGGTTTCCTGCACCACCTCAAGTGCGAAAAGTGGTTTTTCAACACTAACACAAGTGCGAAAAGTGGTTTTTCCACACCAATACAAGTGCAAAAGTGGTTTCCTGCACCAACACAAGTGCGAAAAGTGGTTTTTCAACACTAACACAAGTGCGAAAAGTGGTTTTTCAACACTAACACAAGTGCGAAAAGTGGTTTTTCAACACTAACACAAGTGCGAAAAGTGGTTTTTCAACACTAACACAAGTGCGAAAAGTGGTTTTTCAACACTAACACAAGTGCGAAAAGTGTTTTCTCCACACTAATACAAGTGCAAAAGTGGTTTCCTGCACCAACACAAGTGCGAAAAGTGGTTTTTCAACACTAACAAGTGCGAAAAGTGGTTTTTCAACACTATCACAAATGCAAAAAGTGTTTTTCCCACACTAATACAAGTGCAAAAGTGGTTTCCTGCACCAACACAAGTGCGAAAAGTGGTTTTTCAACACTAACACAAGTGCGAAAAGTGGTTTTTCAACACTAACACAAGTGCGAAAAGTGGTTTTTCCACACCAATACAAGTGCAAAAGTGGTTTCCTGCACCAACACAAGTGCGAAAAGTCGTTTTTCAACACTAACACAAGTGCGAAAAGTGGTTTTTCCACACTAATGCAAGTGCAAAAGTGGTTTCCTGCACCAACACAAGTGCAAAAAGTGGTTTTTCAACACTAACACAAGTGCGAAAAGTGTTTTTTCAACACTAACACAAGTGCGAAAAGTGTTTTTTCCACACTAATACAAGTGCAAAAGTGGTTTCCTGCACCAACACAAGTGCGAAAAGTGGTTTTTCAACACTAACACAAGTGCGAAAAGTGGTTTTTCAACACTAACACAAGTGCGAAAAGTGGTTTTACCACACTAATACAAGTGCGAAAAGTGGTTTTTCCACACTAATACAAGTGCAAAAGTGGTTTCCTGCACCAACACAAGTGCGAAAAGTGGTTTTTCAACACTAACACAAGTGCGAAAAGTGATTTTTCAACACTAACACAAGTGCGAAAAGTGGTTTTTCCACACTAATACAAGTGCAAAAGTGGTTTCCTGCACCAACACAATGTGCGAAAAGTGGTTTCCTGCACCAACACAAGTGCGAAAAGTGGTTTTTCAACACTAACACAAGTGCGAAAAGTGGTTTTTCAACACTAACACAAGTGCGAAAAGTGGTTTTTCAACACCAACACAAGTGCGAAAAGTGTTTTTTCCACACTAATACAAGTGCAAAAGTGGTTTCCTGCACCAACACAAGTGCGAAAAGTGGTTTTTCAACACTAACACAAGTGCGAAAAGTGGTTTCCTGCACCAACACAAGTGCGAAAAGTGGTTTTTCAACACTAACACAAGTGCGAAAAGTGGTTGTACCACACTAATACAAGTGCAAAAAGTGGTTTCCTGCACCAACACAGGTGCGAAAAGTGGTTTTTCAACACTAACACAAGTGCGAAAAGTGGTTTTTCAACACCAACACAAGTGCGAAAAGTGTTTTTCCCACACTAATACAAGTGCAAAAGTGGTTTCCTGCACCAACACAAGTGCGAAAAGTGGTTTTTCAACACTAACACAAGTGCGAAAAGTGGTTTCCTGCACCAACACAAGTGCGAAAAGTGGTTTTTCAACACTAACACAAGTGCAAAAAGTGGTTTTTCAACACTAATACAAGTGCGAAAAGTGGTTTTTCAACACTAACACATGTGCGAAAAGTGTTTTTTCCACACTAATACAAGTGCAAAAGTGGTTTCCTGCACCAACACAAGTGCGAAAAGTGGTTTTTCAACACTAACACAAGTGCGAAAAGTGGTTTTTCAACACTAACACAAGTGCGAAAAGTGGTTTTTCCACACTAATACAAGTGCAAAAGTGGTTTCCTGCACCAACACAAGTGCGAAAAGTGGTTTTTCAACACTAACACAAGTGCGAAAAGTGGTTTTTCAACACTATCACAAGTGCAAAAAGTGTTTTTTCCACACTAATACAAGTGCAAAAGTGATTTCCTGCACTAACACAAGTGCGAAAAGTGGTTTTTCAACACTAACACAAGTGCGAAAATTGGTTTTTCAACACTAACACAAGTGCGAAAATTGGTTTTTCAACACTAACACAAGTGCGAAAAGTGTTTTTTCCACACTAATACAAGTGCAAAAGTGGTTTCCTGCACCAACACAAGTGCGAAAAGTGGTTTTTCAACACTAACACAAGTGCGAAAAGTGGTTTTTCAACACTAACACAAGTGCGAAAAGTGGTTTTTCCACACTAATACAAGTGGAAAAGTGATTTCCTGCACCAACACAAGTGCGAAAAGTGGTTTTTCAACACTAGCACAAGTGCGAAAAGTGGTTTTTCAACACTATCACAAGTGCAAAAAGTGTTTTTTCCACACTAATACAAGTGCAAAAGTGGTTTCCTGCACCAACACAAGTGCGAAAAGTGGTTTTTCAACACTAACACAAGTGCGAAAAGTGGTTTTTCAACACTAACACAAGTGCGAAAAGTGTTTTTTCCACACTAATACAAGTGCAAAAGTGGTTTCCTGCACCAACACAAGTGCGAAAAGTGGTTTTTCAACACTATCACAAGTGCAAAAAGTGTTTTTTCCACACTAATAAAAGTGCAAAAGTGGTTTCCTGCACCAACACAAGTGCGAAAAGTGGTTTTTCAACACTAACACGAGTGCGAAAAGTGGTTTTTCAAAACTATCACAAGTGCAAAAAGTGTTTTTTCCACACTAATACAAGTGCAAAAGTGGTTTCCTGCACCAACACAAGTGCGAAAAGTGGTTTTTCAACACTAACACAAGTGCGAAAAGTGGTTTTTCCACACTAATACAAGTGCGAAAAGTGGTTTTTCAACACTAACACAAGTGCAAAAAGTGTTTTTTCCACACTAATACAAGTGCAAAAGTGGTTTCCTGCACCAACACAAGTGCGAAAAGTGGTTTTTCAACACTAACACAAGTGCGAAAAGTGGTTTTTCAACACTAACACAAGTGTGAAAAGTGGTTTTTCAACACTAGCACAAGTGCGAAAAGTGTTTTTTCCAAACTAATACAAGTGCAAAAGTGGTTTATTGCACCAACACAAGTGCGAAAAGTGGTTTTTCAACACTAACACCAGTGCGAAAAGTGGTTTTTCAACACTAACACAAGTGCAAAAAGTGGTTTTTCCAAACTAATACAAGTGCGAAAAGTGGTTTTTCAACACTATCACAAGTGCAAAAAGTGTTTTTTCCACACTAATACAAGTGCAAAAGTGGTTTCCTGCACCAACACAAGTCGAAAATTGGTTTTTCAACACTAACACAGGTGCGAAAAGTGGTTTTTCAACACTAACACAAGTGCGAAAAGTGGTTTTTTCACACTAATACAAGTGCGAAAAGTGGTTTTTCAACACTAAAACAAGTGCGAAAAGTGGTTTTTCCACACTAATACAAATGCAAAAGTGGTTTCCTGCACCAACACAAGTGCGAAAAGTGGTTTTTCAACACTAACACAAGTGCGAAAAGTGATTTTTCAACACTAACACAAGTGCGAAAAGTGGTTTTTCAACACTATCACAAGTGCATAAAGTGTTTTTTCCACACTAATACAAGTGCAAAAGTGGTTTCCTGCACCAACACAAGTGCGAAAAGTGGTTTTTCAACACTAACACAAGTGCGAAAAGTGGTTTTTCAACACTATCACAAGTGCAAAAAGGGTTTTTTCCACACTAATACAAGTGCAAAAGTGATTTCCTGCACCAACACAAGTGCGAAAAGTGGTTTTTCAACACTAGCACAAGTGCGAAAAGTGGTTTTTCAACACTATCACAAGTGCAAAAAGTGTTTTTTCCACACTAATACAAGTGCAAAAGTGGTTTCCTGCACCAACACAAGTGCGAAAAGTGGTTTTTCAACACTAACACAAGTGCGAAAAGTGGTTTTTCAACACTAACACAAGTGCGAAAAGTGTTTTTTCCACACTAATACAAATGCAAAACAGGTTTCCTGCACCAACACAAGTGCGAAAAGTGGTTTTTCAACACTATCACAAGTGCAAAAAGTGTTTTTTCCACACTAATACAAGTGCAAAAGTGGTTTCCTGCACCAACACAAGTGCGAAAAGTGGTTTTTCAACATTAACACAAGTGCGAAAAGTGGTTTTTCAACACTAACACAAGTGCGAAAAGTGGTTTTTCAACACTATCACAAGTGCAAAAAGTGTTTTTTCCACACTAATACAAGTGCAAAAGTGGTTTGCTGCACCAACACAAGTGCGAAAAGTGGTTTTTTAACACTAACACCAGTGCGAAAAGTGGTTTTTCAACACTATCACAAGTGCAAAAAGTGTTTTTTCCACACTAATACAAGTGCAAAAGTGGTTTCCTGCACCAACACAAGTGCGAAAAGTGGTTTTTCAACACCAACACAAGTGCGAAAAGTGGTTTTTCAACACTAACACAAGTGCGAAAAGTGGTTTTTCAACACTATCACAAGTGCAAAAAGTGTTTTTTCCACACTAATACAAGTGCAAAAGTGGTTTGCTGCACCAACACAAGTGCGAAAAGTGGTTTTTCAACACTAACACCAGTGCGAAAAGTGGTTTTTCAACACTATCACAAGTGCAAAAAGTGTTTTTTCCACACTAATACAAGTGCAAAAAGTGGTTTCCTGCACCAACACAAGTGCAAAAAGTGGTTTTTCAACACTAACACAAGTGCGAAAAGTGGTTTTTCAACACTAACACAAGTGCGAAAAGTGGTTTTTCAACACTATCACAAGTGCGAAAAGTGGTTTTTCAACACTAACACAAGTGCAAAAAGTGGTTTTTCAACACTAATACAAGTGCAAAATTGGTTTCCTGCACCAACACAAGTGCGAAAAGTGGTTTTTCAACACTAACAAGCGCGAAAAGTGGTTTTTCCACACTAATACAAGTGCAAAATTGGTTTCCTGCACCAACACAAGTGCGAAAAGTGGTTTTTCCACACTAATACAAGTGCAAAAGTGGTTTCCTGCACCACCACAAGTGCGAAAAGTGGTTTTTCAACACTAACACAAGTGCGAAAAGTGGTTTTTCAACACTAACACAAGTGCGAAAAGTGGTTTTTCAACACTAACACAAGTGCGAAAAGTGGTTTTTCAACACTAACACAAGTGCGAAAAGTGGTTTTTCCACACTAATACAAGTGCAAAAGTGGTTTCCTGCACCAACACAAGTGCGAAAAGTGGTTTTTCAACACTAACACAAGTGCGAAAAGTGGTTTTTCCACACTAATACAAGTGCAAAAGTGGTTTCCTGCACCAACACAAGTGCGAAAAGTGGTTTTTCAACACTAACACAAGTGCGAAAAGTGGTTTTTCAACACTAACACAAGTGCAAAAAGTGGTTTTTCAACACTAACACAAGTGCGAAAGGTGTTTTTTCAACACTAACACAAGTGCAAAAAGTGTTTTTTCCACACTAATACAAGTGCAAAAGTGGTTTCCTGCACCAACACAAGTGCGAAAAGTGGTTTTTCAACACTAACAAGTGCGAAAAGTGGTTTTTCAACACTAACACAAGTGCGAAAAGTGGTTTTTCAACACTAACACAAGTGCGAAAAGTGGTTTTTCCACACTAATACAAGTGCAAAAGTGGTTTCCTGCACCAACACAAGTGCGAAAAGTGGTTTTTCAACACTAACACAAGTGCGAAAAGTAGTTTTTCAACACTAACACAAGTGCGAAAAGTGGTTTTTCAACACTAACACAAGTGCGAAAAGTGTTTTTTCCACACTAATACAAGTGCAAAAGTGGTTTCCTGCACCAACACAAGTGCGAAAAGTGGTTTTTCAACATTAACACAAGTGCGAAAAGTGGTTTTTCAACACTAACACAAGTGCGAAAAGTGGTTTTTCAACACTATCACAAGTGCAAAAAGTGTTTTTTCCACACTAAGACAAGTGCGAAAAGTGGTTTTTCAACACTAACACAAGTGTGAAAAGTGTTTTCTCCACACTAATACAAGTGCAAAAGTGGTTTCCTGCACCAACACAAGTGCGAAAAGTGGTTTTTCAACACTAACAAGTGCGAAAAGTGGTTTTTCAACACTATCACAAATGCAAAAAGTGTTTTTTCCACACTAATACAAGTGCAAAAGTGGTTTCCTGCACCAACACAAGTGCGAAAAGTGGTTTTTCAACACTAACGCAAGTGCGAAATGTGGTTTTTCAACACTAACACAAGTGTGAAAAGTGGTTTTTCCACACTAATACAAGTGCAAAAGTGGTTTCCTGCACCAACACAAGTGCGAAAAGTGGTTTTTCAACACTAACACAAGTGCGAAAAGTGGTTTTTCAACACTAACACAAGTGCGAAAAGTGGTTTTTCCACACCAATACAAGTGCAAAAGTGGTTTCCTGCACCAACACAAGTGCGAAAAGTCGTTTTTCAACACTAACACAAGTGCGAAAAGTGGTTGTACCACACTAATACAAGTGCAAAAAGTGGTTTCCTGCACCAACACAAGTGCGAAAAGTGGTTTTTCAACACTAACACAAGTGCGAAAAGTGGTTTTTCAACACCAACACAAGTGCGAAAAGTGTTTTTTCCACACTAATACAAGTGCAAAAGTGGTTTTTCCACACTAATACAAGTGCAAAAGTGGTTTCCTGCACCAACACAATGTGCGAAAAGTGGTTTTTCAACACTAACACAAGTGCGAAAAGTGGTTTTTCCACACTAATACAAGTGCAAAAGTGGTTTTTCAACACTAACACAAGTGCGAAAAGTGGTTTTTCAACACTAACACAAGTGCAAAAAGTGGTTTTTCAACACTAACACAAGTGCGAAAGGTGTTTTTTCAACACTAACACAAGTGCAAAAAGTGTTTTTTCCACACTAATACAAGTGCAAAAGTGGTTTCCTGCACCAACACAAGTGCGAAAAGTGGTTTTTCAACACTAACACAAGTGCGAAAAGTGGTTTTTCAACACTAACACAAGTGCGAAAAGTGGTTTTTCAACACTAACACAAGTGCGAAAAGTGGTTTTTCCACACTAATACAAGTGCAAAAGTGGTTTCCTGCACCAACACAAGTGCGAAAAGTGGTTTTTCAACACCAACACAAGTGCGAAAAGTGGTTTTTTAACACTATCACAAGTGCAAAAAGTGTTTTTCCACACTAATAAAAGTGCAAAAGTGGTTTCCTGCACCAACACAAGTGCGAAAAGTGGTTTTTCAACACTAACACAAGTGCGAAAAGTGTTTTTTCCACACTAATACAAGTGCAAAAGTGGTTTCCTGCACCAACACAAGTGTGAAAAGTGGTTTTTCAACACTAACACAAGTGCGAAAAGTGGTTTTTCAACACTAACACAAGTGTGAAAAGTGGTTTTTCCACACTAATACAAGTGCAAAAGTGGTTTCCTGCACCAACACAAGTGCAAAAATTGTTTTTCCACACTAATGCAAGTGCAAAAGTGGTTTCCTGCACCACCACAAGTGCGAAAATTGGTTTTTCAACACTAACACAAGTGCGAAAAGTGGTTTTTCCACACTAATACAAGTGCAAAAGTGGTTTTTGCACCAACACAAGTGCGAAAAGTGGTTTTTCAACACTAACACAAGTGCGAAAAGTGGTTTTTCAACACTAACACAAGTGCGAAAAGTGGTTTTTCAACACTAACACAAGTGCGAAAAGTGGTTTTTCAACACTAACACAAGTGCGAAAAGTGGTTTTTCAACACTAACACAAGTGCGAAAAGTGTTTTCTCCACACTAATACAAGTGCAAAAGTGGTTTCCTGCAACAACACAAGTGCGAAAAGTGGTTTTTCAACACTAACAAGTGCGAAAAGTGGTTTTTCAACACTATCACAAATGCAAAAAGTGTTTTTTCCACACTAATACAAGTGCAAAAGTGGTTTCCTGCACCAACAAAAGTGCGAAAAGTGGTTTTTCAACACTAACACAAGTGCGAAAAGTGGTTTTTCCACACCAATACAAGTGCAAAAGTGGTTTCCTGCACCAACACAAGTGCGAAAAGTCGTTTTTCAACACTAACACAAGTGCGAAAAGTGCTTTTTCAACACTAACACTAGTGCAAAAAGTGGTTTTTCCACACTAATACAAGTGCAAAAAGTGGTTTCCTGCACCAACACAAGTGCAAAAAGTGGTTTTTCAACACTAACACAAGTGCGAAAAGTGGTTTTTCAACACTAACACAAGTGCGAAAAGTGGTTTTTCAACACTATCGCAAGTGCAAAAGTGGTTTCCTGCACCAACACAAGTGCGAAAAGTGGTTTTTCAACACTAACACAAGTGCGAAAAGTGGTTTTTCAACACTAACACAAGCGCGAAAAGTGTTTTTTCCACACTAATACAAGTGCAAAAGTGGTTTCCTGCACTAACACAAGTGCGAAAAGTGGTTTTTCAACACTAACACAAGTGCGAAAAGTGGTTTTTCCACACCAATACAAGTGCAAAAGTGGTTTCCTGCACCAACACAAGTGCGAAAAGTCGTTTTTCAACACTAACACAAGTGCGAAAAGTGCTTTTTCAACACTAACACTAGTGCAAAAAGTGGTTTTTCCACACTAATACAAGTGCAAAAAGTGGTTTCCTGCACCAACACAAGTGCAAAAAGTGGTTTTTCAACACTAACACAAGTGCGAAAAGTGGTTTTTCAACACTAACACAAGTGCGAAAAGTGGTTTTTCAACACTATCACAAGTGCAAAAGTGGTTTCCTGCACCAACACAAGTGCGAAAAGTGGTTTTTCAACACTAACACAAGTGCGAAAAGTGGTTTTTCAACACTAACACAAGTGCGAAAAGTGTTTTTTCCACATTAATACAAGTGCAAAAGTGGTTTCCTGCACCAACACAAGTGCGAAAAGTGGTTTTTCAACACTAACACAAGTGCGAAAAGTGGTTTTTCAACACTAACACAAGTGCGAAAAGTGGTTTTTCCACACTAATACAAGTGCGAAAAGTGGTTTTTCCACACTAATACAAGTGCGAAAAGTGGTTTTTCAACACTAACACAAGTGCAAAAGTGGTTTCCTGCACCAACACAAGTGCGAAAAGTGGTTTTTCCACACTAATACAAGTGCAAAAGTGGTTTCCTGCACCAACACAAGTGCGAAAAGTGGTTTTTCAACACCAACAGAAGTGCAAAAAGTGGTTTTTCCACACTAATACAAGTGCAAAAGTGGTTTCCTGCACCAACACAAGTGCGAAAAGTGGTTTTTCAACACTAACACAAGTGCGAAAAGTGGTTTTTCAACACTATCACAAGTGCAAAAAGTGTGTTTTCCACACTAATACAACTGCAAAAGTGGTTTCCTGCACCAACACAAGTGCGAAAAGTGGTTTTTCAACACTAACACAAGTGCGAAAAGTGGTTTTTCCACACTAATACAACTGCAAAAGTGGTTTCCTGCACCAACACAAGTGCGAAAAGTGGTTTTTCAACACTAACACAAGTGCGAAAAGTGGTTTTTCAACACTAACACAAGTGCGAAAAGTGGTTTTGCCACACTAATACAACTGCAAAAGTGGTTTCCTGCACCAACACAAGTGCGAAAAGTGGCTTATCAACACTAACACAAGTGCGAAAAGTGGTTTTTCAACACTAACACAAGTGCGAAAAGTGGTTTTTCAACACTAACACAAGTGCGAAAAGTGGTTTTTCAACACTAACACAAGTGCGAAAAGTGGTTTTTCCACACTAATACAAGTGCAAAAGTGGTTTCCTGCACCAACACAAGTGCGAAAAGTGGTTTTTCAACACTAACACAAGTGCGAAAAGTGGTTTTTCCACACTAATACAAGTGCAAAAGTGGTTTCCTGCACCAACACAAGTGCGAAAAGTGGTTTTTCAACACTAACACAAGTGCGAAAAGTGGTTTTTCAACACTAACACAAGTGCGAAAAGTGGTTTTTCAACACTAACACAAGTGCAAAAAGTGGTTTTTCAACACTAACACAAGTGCAAAAAGTGGTTTCCTGCACCAACACAAGTGCGAAAAGTGGTTTTTCAACACTAACACAAGTGCGATAAGTGGTTTTTCCACACTAATACAAGTGCAAAGGTGGTTTCCTGCACCAACACAAGTGCGAAAATTGGTTTTTCAACACCAACACAGGTGCGAAAAGTGGTTTTTCAACACTATCACAAGTGCAAAAAGTGTTTTTTCCTGACTAATGCAAGTGCAAAAGTGGTTTCCTGCACCAACACAAGTGCAAAAAGTGGTTTTTCAACACTAACACAAGTGCGAAAAGTGGTTTTTCAACACTAACACAAGTGTGAAAAGTGTTTTTTCCACACTATATGCAAGTGCAAAAGTGGTTTCCTGCACCAACACAAGTGCGAAAAGTTGTTTTTCAACACTAACACAAGTGTGAAAAGTGGTTTTTCCACACTAATACAAGTGCAAAAGGGGTTTCCTGCACCAACACAAGTGGTTTTTGAACACTAACACAAGTGCGAAAAGTGGTTTTTCAACACTATCACAAGTGCAAAAAGTGGTTTTTCCACACTAATACAAGTGCAAAAGTGGTTTCCTGCACCAACACAAGTGCGAAAAGTGGTTTCCTTCACTAACACATGTGCGAAAAGTGGTTTTTCCACACTAATACAAGTGCAAAAGTGCTTTCCTGCACCAACACAAGTGCGAAAAGTGGTTTTTCCACACTAATACAAGTGCAAAAGTGGTTTCCTGCACCAACACAAGTGCGAAAAGTGGTTTTTCAACACTAACACAAGTGCGAAAAGTGGTTTTTCAACACTAACACAAGTGCGAAAAGTGGTTTTTCAACACTAACACAAGTGCGAAAGTGTTTTTTCCACACTATTACAAGTGCAAAAGTGGTTTCCTGCACCAACACAAGTGCGAAAAGTGGTTTTTCAACACTAACACAAGTGCGAAAAGTGGTTTTTCAACACTAACACAAGTGTGAAAAGTGGTTTTTCCACACTAATACAAGTGCAAAAGTGGTTTCCTGCACCAACACAAGTGCAAAAAGTGTTTTTCCACACTAATGCAAGTGCAAAAGTGGTTTCCTGCACCACCTCAAGTGCGAAAAGTGGTTTTTCAACACTAACACAAGTGCGAAAAGTGGTTTTTCCACACCAATACA
Source organism: Myxine glutinosa (assembly GCF_964187855.1). Taxonomy (NCBI): domain Eukaryota; kingdom Metazoa; phylum Chordata; class Myxini; order Myxiniformes; family Myxinidae; genus Myxine; species Myxine glutinosa. Next base: position 733,899 of record NW_027616359.1, on the reverse strand, counting down.
AGTGCAAAAGTGGTTTCCTGCACCAACACAAGTGCGAAAAGTGGTTTTTCAACACTAACACAAGTGCGAAAAGTGGTTTCCTGCACCAACACAAGTGCGAAAAGTGGTTTTTCAACACTAACACAAGTGCGAAAAGTGGTTGTACCACACTAATACAAGTGCGAAAAGTGGTTTTTCCACACTAATACAAGTGCAAAAGTGGTTTCCTGCACCAACACAAGTGCGAAAAGTGGTTTTTCAACACTATCACAAGTGGGAAAAGTGGTTTTTCAACACTAACACAAGTGCGAAAAGTGGTTTTTCAACACTAACACAAGTGCGAAAAGTGTTTTTTCCACACTAATACAAGTGCAAAAGTGGTTTCCTGCACCAACACAAGTGCGAAAAGTGGTTTTTCAACACTAACACAAGTGCGAAAAGTGGTTTTTCAACACTAACACAAGTGCGAAAAGTGGTTTTTCAACACTATCACAAGTGCAAAAAGTGTTTTTTTCCACACTAATACAAGTGCAAAAGTGGTTTCCTGCACCAACACAAGTGCGAAAAGTGGTTTTTCAACACTAACACAAGTGCGAAAAGTGGTTTTACCACACTAATACAAGTGCGAAAAGTGGTTTTTCAACACTAACACAAGTGCGAAAAGTGTTTTTTCCACACTAATACAAGTGCAAAAGTGGTTTCCTGCACCAACACAAGTGCGAAAAGTGGTTTTTCAACACTAATACAAGTGCAAAAGTGGTTCCTGCACCAACACAAGTGCGAAAAGTGGTTTTTCAACACTAACACAAGTGCGAAAAGTGGTTTTTCAACACTAACACAAGTGCGAAAAGTGTTTTCTCCACACTAATACAAGTGCAAAAGTGGTTTCCTGCACCAACACAAGTGCGAAAAGTGGTTTTTCAACACTAACAAGTGCGAAAAGTGGTTTTTCAACACTATCACAAATGCAAAAAGTGTTTTTTCCACACTAATACAAGTGCAAAAGTGGTTTCCTGCACCAACACAAGTGCGAAAAGTGGTTTTTCAACACTAACACAAGTGCGAAAAGTGGTTTTTCAACACTATCACAAGTGCAAAAAGTGTTTTTTCCACACTAATACAAGTGCAAAAGTGGTTTCCTGCACCAACACAAGTGCGAAAAGTGGTTTTTCAACACTAACACAAGTGCGATAAGTGGTTTTTCCACACTAATACAAGTGCAAAGGTGGTTTCCTGCACCAACACAAGTGCGAAAAGTGGTTTTTCAACACTAACACAAGTGCGAAAAGTGGTTTTTCAACACTAACACAAGTGCGAAAAGTGGTTTTTCCACACCAATACAAGTGCAAAAGTGGTTTCCTGCACCAACACAAGTGCGAAAAGTCGTTTTTCAACACTAACACAAGTGCGAAAAGTGGTTTTTCCACACTAATGCAAGTGCAAAAGTGGTTTCCTGCACCAACACAAGTGCAAAAAGTGGTTTTTCAACACTAACACAAGTGCGAAAAGTGTTTTTTCAACACTAACACAAGTGCGAAAAGTGTTTTTTCCACACTAATACAAGTGCAAAAGTGGTTTCCTGCACCAACACAAGTGCGAAAAGTGGTTTTTCAACACTAACACAAGTGCGAAAAGTGGTTTTTCAACACTAACACAAGTGCGAAAAGTGGTTTTACCACACTAATACAAGTGCGAAAAGTGGTTTTTCCACACTAATACAAGTGCAAAAGTGGTTTCCTGCACCAACACAAGTGCGAAAAGTGGTTTTTCAACACTAACACAAGTGCGAAAAGTGGTTTTTCAACACTAACACAAGTGCGAAAAGTGGTTTTTCCACACTAATACAAGTGCAAAAGTGGTTTCCTGCACCAACACAATGTGCGAAAAGTGGTTTCCTGCACCAACACAAGTGCGAAAAGTGGTTTTTCAACACTAACACAAGTGCGAAAAGTGGTTTTTCAACACTAACACAAGTGTGAAAAGTGGTTTTTCAACACCAACACAAGTGCGAAAAGTGTTTTTTCCACACTAATACAAGTGCAAAAGTGGTTTCCTGCACCAACACAAGTGCGAAAAGTGGTTTTTCAACACTAACACAAGTGCGAAAAGTGGTTTCCTGCACCAACACAAGTGCGAAAAGTGGTTTTTCAACACTAACACAAGTGCGAAAAGTGGTTGTACCACACTAATACAAGTGCAAAAAGTGGTTTCCTGCACCAACACAAGTGCGAAAAGTGGTTTTTCAACACTAACACAAGTGCGAAAAGTGGTTTTTCAACACCAACACAAGTGCGAAAAGTGTTTTTCCCACACTAATACAAGTGCAAAAGTGGTTTCCTGCACCAACACAAGTGCGAAAAGTGGTTTTTCAACACTAACACAAGTGCGAAAAGTGGTTTCCTGCACCAACACAAGTGCGAAAAGTGGTTTTTCAACACTAACACAAGTGCAAAAAGTGGTTTTTCAACACTAACACAAGTGCGAAAAGTGGTTTTTCAACACTAACACATGTGCGAAAAGTGTTTTTTCCACACTAATACAAGTGCAAAAGTGGTTTCCTGCACCAACACAAGTGCGAAAAGTGGTTTTTCAACACTAACACAAGTGCGAAAAGTGGTTTTTCAACACTAACACAAGTGCGAAAAGTGGTTTTTCCACACTAATACAAGTGCAAAAGTGGTTTCCTGCACCAACACAAGTGCGAAAAGTGGTTTTTCAACACTAACACAAGTGCGAAAAGTGGTTTTTCAACACTATCACAAGTGCAAAAAGTGTTTTTTCCACACTAATACAAGTGCAAAAGTGATTTCCTGCACTAACACAAGTGCGAAAAGTGGTTTTTCAACACTAACACAAGTGCGAAAATTGGTTTTTCAACACTAACACAAGTGCGAAAAGTGTTTTTTCCACACTAATACAAGTGCAAAAGTGGTTTCCTGCACCAACACAAGTGCGAAAAGTGGTTTTTCAACACTAACACAAGTGCGAAAAGTGGTTTTTCAACACTAACACAAGTGCGAAAAGTGGTTTTTCCACACTAATACAAGTGGAAAAGTGATTTCCTGCACCAACACAAGTGCGAAAAGTGGTTTTTCAACACTAGCACAAGTGCGAAAAGTGGTTTTTCAACACTATCACAAGTGCAAAAAGTGTTTTTTCCACACTAATACAAGTGCAAAAGTGGTTTCCTGCACCAACACAAGTGCGAAAAGTGGTTTTTCAACACTAACACAAGTGCGAAAAGTGGTTTTTCAATACTAACACAAGTGCGAAAAGTGTTTTTTCCACACTAATACAAGTGCAAAAGTGGTTTCCTGCACCAACACAAGTGCGAAAAGTGGTTTTTCAACACTATCACAAGTGCAAAAAGTGTTTTTTCCACACTAATAAAAGTGCAAAAGTGGTTTCCTGCACCAACACAAGTGCGAAAAGTGGTTTTTCAACACTAACACGAGTGCGAAAAGTGGTTTTTCAAAACTATCACAAGTGCAAAAAGTGTTTTTTCCACACTAATACAAGTGCAAAAGTGGTTTCCTGCACCAACACAAGTGCGAAAAGTGGTTTTTCAACACTAACACAAGTGCGAAAAGTGGTTTTTCCACACTAATACAAGTGCGAAAAGTGGTTTTTCAACACTAACACAAGTGCAAAAAGTGTTTTTTCCACACTAATACAAGTGCAAAAGTGGTTTCCTGCACCAACACAAGTGCGAAAAGTGGTTTTTCAACACTAACACAAGTGCGAAAAGTGGTTTTTCAACACTAACACAAGTGTGAAAAGTGGTTTTTCAACACTAGCACAAGTGCGAAAAGTGTTTTTTCCAAACTAATACAAGTGCAAAAGTGGTTTATTGCACCAACACAAGTGCGAAAAGTGGTTTTTCAACACTAACACCAGTGCGAAAAGTGGTTTTTCAACACTAACACAAGTGCAAAAAGTGGTTTTTCCAAACTAATACAAGTGCGAAAAGTGGTTTTTCAACACTATCACAAGTGCAAAAAGTGTTTTTTCCACACTAATACAAGTGCAAAAGTGGTTTCCTGCACCAACACAAGTCGAAAATTGGTTTTTCAACACTAACAGGTGCGAAAAGTGGTTTTTCAACACTAACACAAGTGCGAAAAGTGGTTTTTTCACACTAATACAAGTGCGAAAAGTGGTTTTTCAACACTAAAACAAGTGCGAAAAGTGGTTTTTCCACACTAATACAAATGCAAAAGTGGTTTCCTGCACCAACACAAGTGCGAAAAGTGGTTTTTCAACACTAACACAAGTGCGAAAAGTGATTTTTCAACACTAACACAAGTGCGAAAAGTGGTTTTTCAACACTATCACAAGTGCATAAAGTGTTTTTTCCACACTAATACAAGTGCAAAAGTGGTTTCCTGCACCAACACAAGTGCGAAAAGTGGTTTTTCAACACTAACACAAGTGCGAAAAGTGGTTTTTCAACACTATCACAAGTGCAAAAAGGGTTTTTTCCACACCAATACAAGTGCAAAAGTGATTTCCTGCACCAACACAAGTGCGAAAAGTGGTTTTTCAACACTAGCACAAGTGCGAAAAGTGGTTTTTCAACACTATCACAAGTGCAAAAAGTGTTTTTTCCACACTAATACAAGTGCAAAAGTGGTTTCCTGCACCAACACAAGTGCGAAAAGTGGTTTTTCAACACTAACACAAGTGCGAAAAGTGGTTTTTCAACACTAACACAAGTGTGAAAAGTGGTTTTTCCACACTAATACAAGTGCAAAAGTGGTTTCCTGCACCAACACAAGTGCAAAAAGTGTTTTTCCACACTAATGCAAGTGCAAAAGTGGTTTCCTGCACCACCTCAAGTGCGAAAAGTGGTTTTTCAACACTAACACAAGTGCGAAAAGTGGTTTTTCCACACCAATACAAGTGCAAAAGTGGTTTCCTGCACCAACACAAGTGCGAAAAGTGGTTTTTCAACACTAACACAAGTGCGAAAAGTGGTTTTTCAACACTAACACAAGTGCGAAAAGTGGTTTTTCAACACTAACACAAGTGCGAAAAGTGGTTTTTCAACACTAACACAAGTGCGAAAAGTGGTTTTTCAACACTAACACAAGTGCGAAAAGTGTTTTCTCCACACTAATACAAGTGCAAAAGTGGTTTCCTGCACCAACACAAGTGCGAAAAGTGGTTTTTCAACACTAACAAGTGCGAAAAGTGGTTTTTCAACACTATCACAAATGCAAAAAGTGTTTTTCCCACACTAATACAAGTGCAAAAGTGGTTTCCTGCACCAACACAAGTGCGAAAAGTGGTTTTTCAACACTAACACAAGTGCGAAAAGTGGTTTTTCAACACTAACACAAGTGCGAAAAGTGGTTTTTCCACACCAATACAAGTGCAAAAGTGGTTTCCTGCACCAACACAAGTGCGAAAAGTCGTTTTTCAACACTAACACAAGTGCGAAAAGTGGTTTTTCCACACTAATGCAAGTGCAAAAGTGGTTTCCTGCACCAACACAAGTGCAAAAAGTGGTTTTTCAACACTAACACAAGTGCGAAAAGTGTTTTTTCAACACTAACACAAGTGCGAAAAGTGTTTTTTCCACACTAATACAAGTGCAAAAGTGGTTTCCTGCACCAACACAAGTGCGAAAAGTGGTTTTTCAACACTAACACAAGTGCGAAAAGTGGTTTTTCAACACTAACACAAGTGCGAAAAGTGGTTTTACCACACTAATACAAGTGCGAAAAGTGGTTTTTCCACACTAATACAAGTGCAAAAGTGGTTTCCTGCACCAACACAAGTGCGAAAAGTGGTTTTTCAACACTAACACAAGTGCGAAAAGTGGTTTTTCAACACTAACACAAGTGCGAAAAGTGGTTTTTCCACACTAATACAAGTGCAAAAGTGGTTTCCTGCACCAACACAATGTGCGAAAAGTGGTTTCCTGCACCAACACAAGTGCGAAAAGTGGTTTTTCAACACTAACACAAGTGCGAAAAGTGGTTTTTCAACACTAACACAAGTGCGAAAAGTGGTTTTTCAACACCAACACAAGTGCGAAAAGTGTTTTTTCCACACTAATACAAGTGCAAAAGTGGTTTCCTGCACCAACACAAGTGCGAAAAGTGGTTTTTCAACACTAACACAAGTGCGAAAAGTGGTTTCCTGCACCAACACAAGTGCGAAAAGTGGTTTTTCAACACTAACACAAGTGCGAAAAGTGGTTGTACCACACTAATACAAGTGCAAAAAGTGGTTTCCTGCACCAACACAAGTGCGAAAAGTGGTTTTTCAACACTAACACAAGTGCGAAAAGTGGTTTTTCAACACCAACACAAGTGCGAAAAGTGTTTTTCCCACACTAATACAAGTGCAAAAGTGGTTTCCTGCACCAACACAAGTGCGAAAAGTGGTTTTTCAACACTAACACAAGTGCGAAAAGTGGTTTCCTGCACCAACACAAGTGCGAAAAGTGGTTTTTCAACACTAACACAAGTGCGAAAAGTTTTTTCCACACTAATACAAGTGCAAAAGTGGTTTCCTGCACCAACACAAGTGCGAAAAGTGGTTTTTCAACACTAACACAAGTGCAAAAAGTGGTTTTTCAACACTAACACAAGTGCGAAAAGTGGTTTTTCAACACTAACACATGTGCGAAAAGTGTTTTTTCCACACTAATACAAGTGTAAAAGTGGTTTCCTGCACCAACACAAGTGCGAAAAGTGGTTTTTCAACACTAACACAAGTGCAAAAAGTGGTTTTTCAACACTAACACAAGTGCGAAAAGTGGTTTTTCAACACTAACACAAGTGCGAAAAGTGTTTTTTCCACACTATTACAAGTGCAAAAGTGGTTTCCTGCACCAACACAAGTGCGAAAAGTGGTTTTTCAACACTAACACAAGTGCGAAAAGTGGTTTTTCAACACTAACACAAGTGTGAAAAGTGGTTTTTCCACACTAATACAAGTGCAAAAGTGGTTTCCTGCACCAACACAAGTGCAAAAAGTGTTTTTCCACACTAATGCAAGTGCAAAAGTGGTTTCCTGCACCACCTCAAGTGCGAAAAGTGGTTTTTCAACACTAACACAAGTGCGAAAAGTGGTTTTTCCACACCAATACAAGTGCAAAAGTGGTTTCCTGCACCAACACAAGTGCGAAAAGTGGTTTTTCAACACTAACACAAGTGCGAAAAGTGGTTTTTCAACACTAACACAAGTGCGAAAAGTGGTTTTTCAACACTAACACAAGTGCGAAAAGTGGTTTTTCAACACTAACACAAGTGCGAAAAGTGGTTTTTCAACACTAACACAAGTGCGAAAAGTGTTTTCTCCACACTAATACAAGTGCAAAAGTGGTTTCCTGCACCAACACAAGTGCGAAAAGTGGTTTTTCAACACTAACAAGTGCGAAAAGTGGTTTTTCAACACTATCACAAATGCAAAAAGTGTTTTTCCCACACTAATACAAGTGCAAAAGTGGTTTCCTGCACCAACACAAGTGCGAAAAGTGGTTTTTCAACACTAACACAAGTGCGAAAAGTGGTTTTTCAACACTAACACAAGTGCGAAAAGTGGTTTTTCCACACCAATACAAGTGCAAAAGTGGTTTCCTGCACCAACACAAGTGCGAAAAGTCGTTTTTCAACACTAACACAAGTGCGAAAAGTGGTTTTTCCACACTAATGCAAGTGCAAAAGTGGTTTCCTGCACCAACACAAGTGCAAAAAGTGGTTTTTCAACACTAACACAAGTGCGAAAAGTGTTTTTTCAACACTAACACAAGTGCGAAAAGTGTTTTTTCCACACTAATACAAGTGCAAAAGTGGTTTCCTGCACCAACACAAGTGCGAAAAGTGGTTTTTCAACACTAACACAAGTGCGAAAAGTGGTTTTTCAACACTAACACAAGTGCGAAAAGTGGTTTTACCACACTAATACAAGTGCGAAAAGTGGTTTTTCCACACTAATACAAGTGCAAAAGTGGTTTCCTGCACCAACACAAGTGCGAAAAGTGGTTTTTCAACACTAACACAAGTGCGAAAAGTGATTTTTCAACACTAACACAAGTGCGAAAAGTGGTTTTTCCACACTAATACAAGTGCAAAAGTGGTTTCCTGCACCAACACAATGTGCGAAAAGTGGTTTCCTGCACCAACACAAGTGCGAAAAGTGGTTTTTCAACACTAACACAAGTGCGAAAAGTGGTTTTTCAACACTAACACAAGTGCGAAAAGTGGTTTTTCAACACCAACACAAGTGCGAAAAGTGTTTTTTCCACACTAATACAAGTGCAAAAGTGGTTTCCTGCACCAACACAAGTGCGAAAAGTGGTTTTTCAACACTAACACAAGTGCGAAAAGTGGTTTCCTGCACCAACACAAGTGCGAAAAGTGGTTTTTCAACACTAACACAAGTGCGAAAAGTGGTTGTACCACACTAATACAAGTGCAAAAAGTGGTTTCCTGCACCAACACAAGTGCGAAAAGTGGTTTTTCAACACTAACACAAGTGCGAAAAGTGGTTTTTCAACACCAACACAAGTGCGAAAAGTGTTTTTCCCACACTAATACAAGTGCAAAAGTGGTTTCCTGCACCAACACAAGTGCGAAAAGTGGTTTTTCAACACTAACACAAGTGCGAAAAGTGGTTTCCTGCACCAACACAAGTGCGAAAAGTGGTTTTTCAACACTAACACAAGTGCAAAAAGTGGTTTTTCAACACTAATACAAGTGCGAAAAGTGGTTTTTCAACACTAACACATGTGCGAAAAGTGTTTTTTCCACACTAATACAAGTGCAAAAGTGGTTTTCCTGCACAACACAAGTGCGAAAAGTGGTTTTTCAACACTAACACAAGTGCGAAAAGTGGTTTTTCAACACTAACACAAGTGCGAAAAGTGGTTTTTCCACACTAATACAAGTGCAAAAGTGGTTTCCTGCACCAACACAAGTGCGAAAAGTGGTTTTTCAACACTAACACAAGTGCGAAAAGTGGTTTTTCAACACTATCACAAGTGCAAAAAGTGTTTTTTCCACACTAATACAAGTGCAAAAGTGATTTCCTGCACTAACACAAGTGCGAAAAGTGGTTTTTCAACACTAACACAAGTGCGAAAATTGGTTTTTCAACACTAACACAAGTGCGAAAAGTGTTTTTTCCACACTAATACAAGTGCAAAAGTGGTTTCCTGCACCAACACAAGTGCGAAAAGTGGTTTTTCAACACTAACACAAGTGCGAAAAGTGGTTTTTCAACACTAACACAAGTGCGAAAAGTGGTTTTTCCACACTAATACAAGTGGAAAAGTGATTTCCTGCACCAACACAAGTGCGAAAAGTGGTTTTTCAACACTAGCACAAGTGCGAAAAGTGGTTTTTCAACACTATCACAAGTGCAAAAAGTGTTTTTTCCACACTAATACAAGTGCAAAAGTGGTTTCCTGCACCAACACAAGTGCGAAAAGTGGTTTTTCAACACTAACACAAGTGCGAAAAGTGGTTTTTCAACACTAACACAAGTGCGAAAAGTGTTTTTTCCACACTAATACAAGTGCAAAAGTGGTTTCCTGCACCAACACAAGTGCGAAAAGTGGTTTTTCAACACTATCACAAGTGCAAAAAGTGTTTTTTCCACACTAATAAAAGTGCAAAAGTGGTTTCCTGCACCAACACAAGTGCGAAAAGTGGTTTTTCAACACTAACACGAGTGCGAAAAGTGGTTTTTCAAAACTATCACAAGTGCAAAAAGTGTTTTTTCCACACTAATACAAGTGCAAAAGTGGTTTCCTGCACCAACACAAGTGCGAAAAGTGGTTTTTCAACACTAACACAAGTGCGAAAAGTGGTTTTTCCACACTAATACAAGTGCGAAAAGTGGTTTTCAACACTAACACAAGTGCAAAAAGTGTTTTTTCCACACTAATACAAGTGCAAAAGTGGTTTCCTGCACCAACACAAGTGCGAAAAGTGGTTTTTCAACACTAACACAAGTGTGAAAAGTGGTTTTTCAACACTAGCACAAGTGCGAAAAGTGTTTTTTCCAAACTAATACAAGTGCAAAAGTGGTTTATTGCACCAACACAAGTGCGAAAAGTGGTTTTTCAACACTAACACCAGTGCGAAAAGTGGTTTTTCAACACTAACACAAGTGCAAAAAGTGGTTTTTCCAAACTAATACAAGTGCGAAAAGTGGTTTTTCAACACTATCACAAGTGCAAAAAGTGTTTTTTCCACACTAATACAAGTGCAAAAGTGGTTTCCTGCACCAACACAAGTCGAAAATTGGTTTTTCAACACTAACACAGGTGCGAAAAGTGGTTTTTCAACACTAACACAAGTGCGAAAAGTGGTTTTTTCACACTAATACAAGTGCGAAAAGTGGTTTTTCAACACTAAAACAAGTGCGAAAAGTGGTTTTTCCACACTAATACAAATGCAAAAGTGGTTTCCTGCACCAACACAAGTGCGAAAAGTGGTTTTTCAACACTAACACAAGTGCGAAAAGTGATTTTTCAACACTAACACAAGTGCGAAAAGTGGTTTTTCAACACTATCACAAGTGCATAAAGTGTTTTTTCCACACTAATACAAGTGCAAAAGTGGTTTCCTGCACCAACACAAGTGCGAAAAGTGGTTTTTCAACACTAACACAAGTGCGAAAAGTGGTTTTTCAACACTATCACAAGTGCAAAAAGGGTTTTTTCCACACTAATACAAGTGCAAAAGTGATTTCCTGCACCAACACAAGTGCGAAAAGTGGTTTTTCAACACTAGCACAAGTGCGAAAAGTGGTTTTTCAACACTATCACAAGTGCAAAAAGTGTTTTTTCCACACTAATACAAGTGCAAAAGTGGTTTCCTGCACCAACACAAGTGCGAAAAGTGGTTTTTCAACACTAACACAAGTGCGAAAAGTGGTTTTTCAACACTAACACAAGTGCGAAAAGTGTTTTTTCCACACTAATACAAATGCAAAACAGGTTTCCTGCACCAACACAAGTGCGAAAAGTGGTTTTTCAACACTATCACAAGTGCAAAAAGTGTTTTTTCCACACTAATACAAGTGCAAAAGTGGTTTCCTGCACCAACACAAGTGCGAAAAGAGGTTTTTCAACATTAACACAAGTGCGAAAAGTGGTTTTTCAACACTAACACAAGTGCGAAAAGTGGTTTTTCAACACTATCACAAGTGCAAAAAGTGTTTTTTCCACACTAATACAAGTGCAAAAGTGGTTTGCTGCACCAACACAAGTGCGAAAAGTGGTTTTTCAACACTAACACCAGTGCGAAAAGTGGTTTTTCAACACTATCACAAGTGCAAAAAGTGTTTTTTCCACACTAATACAAGTGCAAAAGTGGTTTCCTGCACCAACACAAGTGCGAAAAGTGGTTTTTCAACACCAACACAAGTGCGAAAAGTGGTTTTTCAACACTAACACAAGTGCGAAAAGTGGTTTTTCAACACTATCACAAGTGCAAAAAGTGTTTTTTCCACACTAATACAAGTGCAAAAGTGGTTTGCTGCACCAACACAAGTGCGAAAAGTGGTTTTTCAACACTAACACCAGTGCGAAAAGTGGTTTTTCAACACTATCACAAGTGCAAAAAGTGTTTTTTCCACACTAATACAAGTGCAAAAAGTGGTTTCCTGCACCAACACAAGTGCAAAAAGTGGTATTTCAACACTAACACAAGTGCGAAAAGTGGTTTTTCAACACTAACACAAGTGCGAAAAGTGGTTTTTCAACACTATCACAAGTGCGAAAAGTGGTTTTTCAACACTAACACAAGTGCAAAAAGTGGTTTTTCAACACTAATACAAGTGCAAAATTGGTTTCCTGCACCAACACAAGTGCGAAAAGTGGTTTTTCAACACTAACAAGCGCGAAAAGTGGTTTTTCCACACTAATACAAGTGCAAAATTGGTTTCCTGCACCAACACAAGTGCGAAAAGTGGTTTTTCCACACTAATACAAGTGCAAAAGTGGTTTCCTGCACCACCACAAGTGCGAAAAGTGGTTTTTCAACACTAACACAAGTGCGAAAAGTGGTTTTTCAACACTAACACAAGTGCGAAAAGTGGTTTTTCAACACTAACACAAGTGCGAAAAGTGGTTTTTCAACACTAACACAAGTGCGAAAAGTGGTTTTTCCACACTAATACAAGTGCAAAAGTGGTTTCCTGCACCAACACAAGTGCGAAAAATGGTTTTTCAACACTAACACAAGTGCGAAAAGTGGTTTTTCCACACTAATACAAGTGCAAAAGTGGTTTCCTGCACCAACACAAGTGCGAAAAGTGGTTTTTCAACACTAACACAAGTGCGAAAAGTGGTTTTTCAACACTAACACAAGTGCAAAAAGTGGTTTTTCAACACTAACACAAGTGTGAAAGGTGTTTTTTCAACACTAACACAAGTGCAAAAAGTGTTTTTTCCACACTAATACAAGTGCAAAAGTGGTTTCCTGCACCAACACAAGTGCGAAAAGTGGTTTTTCAACACTAACAAGTGCGAAAAGTGGTTTTTCAACACTAACACAAGTGCGAAAAGTGGTTTTTCAACACTAACACAAGTGCGAAAAGTGGTTTTTCCACACTAATACAAGTGCAAAAGTGGTTTCCTGCACCAACACAAGTGCGAAAAGTGGTTTTTCAACACTAACACAAGTGCGAAAAGTAGTTTTTCAACACTAACACAAGTGCGAAAAGTGGTTTTTCAACACTAACACAAGTGCGAAAAGTGTTTTTTCCACACTAATACAAGTGCAAAAGTGGTTTCCTGCACCAACACAAGTGCGAAAAGTGGTTTTTCAACATTAACACAAGTGCGAAAAGTGGTTTTTCAACACTAACACAAGTGCGAAAAGTGGTTTTTCAACACTATCACAAGTGCAAAAAGTGTTTTTTCCACACTAATACAAGTGCGAAAAGTGGTTTTTCAACACTAACACAAGTGTGAAAAGTGTTTTCTCCACACTAATACAAGTGCAAAAGTGGTTTCCTGCACCAACACAAGTGCGAAAAGTGGTTTTTCAACACTAACAAGTGCGAAAAGTGGTTTTTCAACACTATCACAAATGCAAAAAGTGTTTTTTCCACACTAATACAAGTGCAAAAGTGGTTTCCTGCACCAACACAAGTGCGAAAAGTGGTTTTTCAACACTAACGCAAGTGCGAAATGTGGTTTTTCAACACTAACACAAGTGCGAAAAGTGGTTTTTCCACACTAATACAAGTGCAAAAGTGGTTTCCTGCACCAACACAAGTGCGAAAAGTGGTTTTTCAACACTAACACAAGTGCGAAAAGTGGTTTTTCAACACTAACACAAGTGCGAAAAGTGGTTTTTCCACACCAATACAAGTGCAAAAGTGGTTTCCTGCACCAACACAAGTGCGAAAAGTCGTTTTTCAACACTAACACAAGTGCGAAAAGTGGTTGTACCACACTAATACAAGTGCAAAAAGTGGTTTCCTGCACCAACACAAGTGCGAAAAGTGGTTTTTCAACACTAACACAAGTGCGAAAAGTGGTTTTTCAACACCAACACAAGTGCGAAAAGTGTTTTTTCCACACTAATACAAGTGCAAAAGTGGTTTTTCCACACTAATACAAGTGCAAAAGTGGTTTCCTGCACCAACACAATGTGCGAAAAGTGGTTTCCTGCACCAACACAAGTGCGAAAAGTGGTTTTTCAACACTAACACAAGTGCGAAAAGTGGTTTTTCAACACTAACACAAGTGCGAAAAGTGGTTTTTCAACACCAACACAAGTGCGAAAAGTGGTTCCCTGCACCAACACAAGTGCGAAAAGTGGTTTTTCAACACTAACACAAGTGCGAAAAGTGGTTTTTCAACACTAACACATGTGCGAAAAGTGGTTTTTCCACACTAATACAAGTGCAAAAGTGGTTTCCTGCACCAACACAAGTGCGAAAAGTGGTTTTTCAACACTAACACAAGTGCGAAAAGTGGTTTTTCAACACTAACACAAGTGCGAAAAATGGTTTTTCAACACTATCACAAGTGCAAAAAGTGTTTTTTCCACACTAATACAAGTGCAAAAGTGGTTTCCTGCACCAACACAAGTGCGAAAAGTGGTTTTTCAACAATAACACAAGTGCGAAAAGTGGTTTTTCCACACTAATACAAGTGCAAAAGTGGTTTCCTGCACCAACACAAGTGCGAAAAGTGGTTTTTCAACACTAACACAAGTGCGAAAAGTGGTTTTTCAACACTAATACAAGTGCAAAAGTGGTTTATTGCACCAACACAAATGCAAAAAGTGTTTTTTCCACACTAATACAAGTGCAAAAGTGGTTTATTGCACCAACACAAGTGCGAAAAGTGGTTTTTCAACACTAACACCAGTGCGAAAAGTGGTTTTTCAACACTAACACAAGTGCGAAAAGTGGTTTTTCAACACTAACACAAGTGCAAAAGTGGTTTCCTGCACCAACACAAATGCAAAAAGTGTTTTTTCCACACTAATACAAGTGCAAAAGTGGTTTCCTGCACCAATACAAGTGTGAAAAGTGGTTTTTCAACACTAACACAAGTGCGAAAAGGGGTTTTTCAACACTAACACAAGTGCAAAAAGTTTTTTCCACACTAATACAAGTGGAAAAGTGGTTTCCTGCACCAACACAAGTGCGAAAAGTGGTTTTTCAACACTAACACAAGTGCAAAAAGTGGTTTTTCAACACTAACACATGTGCGAAAAGTGTTTTTTCCACACTAATACAAGTGCAAAAGTGGTTTCCTGCACCAACACAAGTGCGAAAAGTGGTTTTTCAACACTAACACAAGTGCGAAAAGTGGTTTTTCAACACTAACACAAGTGCGAAAAGTGGTTTTTCCACACTAATACAAGTGCAAAAGTGGTTTCCTGCACCAACACAAGTGCGAAAAGTGGTTTTTCAACACTAACACAAGTGCGAAAAGTGGTTTTTCAACACTAATACAAGTGCAAAAGTGATTTCCTGCACTAACACAAGTGCGAAAAGTGGTTTTTCAACACTAACACAAGTGCGAAAATTGGTTTTTCAACACTAACACAAGTGCGAAAAGTGTTTTTTCCACACTAATACAAGTGCAAAAGTGGTTTCCTGCACCAACACCAGTGCGAAAAGTGGTTTTTCAACACTAACACAAGTGCGAAAAGTGGTTTTTCAACACTAACACAAGTGCAAAAAGTGGTTTTTCCACACTAATACAAGTGGAAAAGTGATTTCCTGCACCAACACAAGTGCGAAAAGTGGTTTTTCAACACTAGCACAAGTGCGAAAAGTGGTTTTTCAACACTATCACAAGTGCAAAAAGTGTTTTTTCCACACTAATACAAGTGCAAAAGTGGTTTCCTGCACCAACACAAGTGCGAAAAGTGGTTTTTCAACACTAACACAAGTGCGAAAAGTGGTTTTTCAACACTAACACAAGTGCGAAAAGTGTTTTTTCCACACTAATACAAGTGCAAAAGTGGTTTCCTGCACCAACACAAGTGCGAAAAGTGGTTTTTCAACACTATCACAAGTGCAAAAAGTGTTTTTTCCACACTAATAAAAGTGCAAAAGTGGTTTCCTGCACCAACACAAGTGCGAAAAGTGGTTTTTCCACACTAATACAAGTGCGAAAAGTGGTTTTTCAACACTAACACAAGTGCAAAAAGTGGTTTTTCCACACTAATACAAGTGCAAAAGTGGTTTCCTGCACCAATACAAGTGCGAAAAGTGTCTTTTCAACACTAACACAAGTGCGAAAAGTGGTTTATCAACACTATCACAAGTGCAAAAAGTGTTTTTTCCACACTAATACAAGTGCAAAAGTGGTTTCCTGCACCAACACAAGTGCGAAAAGTGGTTTTTCAACACTAACACAAGTGCGAAAAGTGGTTTTTCAACACTAACACAAGTGTGAAAAGTGGTTTTTCAACACTAGCACAAGTGCGAAAAGTGGTTTTTCAACACTATAACAATTGCAAAAAGTGTTTTTCCACACTAATACAAGTGCAAAAGTGGTTTATTGCACCAACACAAGTGCGAAAAGTGGTTTTTCAACACTAACACCAGTGCGAAAAGTGGTTTTTCAACACTAACACAAGTGCAAAAAGTGGTTTTTCCAAACTAATACAAGTGCGAAAAGTGGTTTTTCAACACTATCACAAGTGCAAAAAGTGTTTTTTCCACACTAATACAAGTGCAAAAGTGGTTTCCTGCACCAACACAAGTCGAAAATTGGTTTTTCAACACTAACACAGGTGCGAAAAGTGGTTTTTCAACACTAACACAAGTGCAAAAAGTGGTTTTTTCACACTAATACAAGTGCGAAAAGTGGTTTTTCAACACTAAAACAAGTGCGAAAAGTGGTTTTTCCACACTAATACAAATGCAAAAGTGGTTTCCTGCACAAACACAAGTGCGAAAAGTGATTTTTCATCACTAACACAAGTGCGAAAAGTGGTTTTTCAACACTATCACAAGTGCAAAAAGTGTTTTTTCCACACTAATACAAGTGCAAAAGTGGTTTCCTGCACCAACACAAGTGCGAAAAGTGGTTTTTCAACACTAACACAAGTGCGAAAAGTGGTTTTTCAACACTATCACAAGTGCAAAAAGGGTTTTTTCCACACTAATACAAGTGCAAAAGTGATTTCCTGCACCAACACAAGTGCGAAAAGTGGTTTTTCAACACTAGCACAAGTGCGAAAAGTGGTTTTTCAACACTATCACAAGTGCAAAAAGTGTTTTTTCCACACTAATACAAGTGCAAAAGTGGTTTCCTGCACCAACACAAGTGCGAAAAGTGGTTTTTCAACACTAACACAAGTGCGAAAAGTGGTTTTTCAACACTAACACAAGTGCGAAAAGTGTTTTTTCCACACTAATACAAGTGCAAAAGTGGTTTCCTGCACCAACACAAGTGCGAAAAGTGGTTTTTCAACACTATCACAAGTGCAAAAAGTGTTTTTTCCACACTAATACAAGTGCAAAAGTGGTTTCCTGTACTAACACAAGTGCGAAAAGTGGTTTTTCAACACTAACACAAGTGCGAAAAGTGGTTTTTCAACACTAACACAAGTGCGAAAAGTGTTTTTTCCACACTAATACAAATGCAAAACAGGTTTCCTGCACCAACACAAGTGCGAAAAGTGGTTTTTCAACACTATCACAAGTGCAAAAAGTGTTTTTTCCACACTAATACAAGTGCAAAAGTGGTTTCCTGCACCAACACAAGTGCGAAAAGTGGTTTTTCAACACCAACACAAGTGCGAAAAGTGGTTTTTCAACACTAACACAAGTGCGAAAAGTGGTTTTTCAACACTATCACAAGTGCAAAAAGTGTTTTTTCCACACTAATACAAGTGCAAAAGTGGTTTGCTGCACCAACACAAGTGCGAAAAGTGGTTTTTCAACACTAACACCAGTGCGAAAAGTGGTTTTTCAACACTATCACAAGTGCAAAAAGTGTTTTTTCCACACTAATACAAGTGCAAAAAGTGGTTTCCTGCACCAACACAAGTGCAAAAAGTGGTTTTTCAACACTAACACAAGTGCGAAAAGTGGTTTTTCAACACTAACACAAGTGCGAAAAGTGGTTTTTCAACACTATCACAAGTGCGAAAAGTGGTTTTTCAACACTAACACAAGTGCAAAAAGTGGTTTTTCAACACTAATACAAGTGCAAAATTGGTTTCCTGCACCAACACAAGTGCGAAAAGTGGTTTTTCAACACTAACAAGCGCGAAAAGTGGTTTTTCCACACTAATACAAGTGCAAAATTGGTTTCCTGCACCAACACAAGTGCGAAAAGTGGTTTTTCCACACTAATACAAGTGCAAAAGTGGTTTCCTGCACCACCACAAGTGCGAAAAGTGGTTTTTCAACACTAACACAAGTGCGAAAAGTGGTTTTTCAACACTAACACAAGTGCGAAAAGTGGTTTTTCAACACTAACACAAGTGCGAAAAGTGGTTTTTCCACACTAATACAAGTGCAAAAGTGGTTTCCTGCACCAACACAAGTGCGAAAAGTGGTTTTTCAACACTAACACAAGTGCGAAAAGTGGTTTTTCCACACTAATACAAGTGCAAAAGTGGTTTCCTGCACCAACACAAGTGCGAAAAGTGGTTTTTCAACACTAACACAAGTGCGAAAAGTGGTTTTTCAACACTAACACAAGTGCAAAAAGTGGTTTTTCAACACTAACACAAGTGAGAAAGGTGTTTTTTCAACACTAACACAAGTGCAAAAAGTGTTTTTTCCACACTAATACAAGTGCAAAAGTGGTTTTCTGCACCAACACAAGTGCGAAAAGTGGTTTTTCAACACTAACAAGTGCGAAAAGTGGTTTTTCAACACTAACACAAGTGCGAAAAGTGGTTTTTCAACACTAACACAAGTGCGAAAAGTGGTTTTTCCACACTAATACAAGTGCAAAAGTGGTTTCCTGCACCAACACAAGTGCGAAAAGTGGTTTTTCAACACTAACACAAGTGCGAAAAGTAGTTTTTCAACACTAACACAAGTGCGAAAAGTGGTTTTTCAACACTAACACAAGTGCGAAAAGTGTTTTCTCCACACTAATACAAGTGCAAAAGTGGTTTCCTGCACCAACACAAGTGCGAAAAGTGGTTTTTCAACACTAACAAGTGCGAAAAGTGGTTTTTCATCACTATCACAAATGCAAAAAGTGTTTTTTCCACACTAATACAAGTGCAAAAGTGGTTTCCTGCACCAACACAAGTGCGAAAAGTGGTTTTTCAACACTAACACAAGTGCGAAAAATGGTTTTTCAACACTAACACAAGTGCGAAAAGTGGTTTTTCCACACCAATACAAGTGCAAAAGTGGTTTCCTGCACCAACACAAGTGCGAAAAGTCGTTTTTCAACACTAACACTAGTGCAAAAAGTGGTTTTTCCACACTAATACAAGTGCAAAAAGTGGTTTCCTGCACCAACACAAGTGCAAAAAGAGGTTTTTCAACACTAACACAAGTGCGAAAAGTGGTTTTTCAACACTAACACAAGTGCGAAAAGTAGTTTTTCAACACTATCACAAGTGCAAAAGTGGTTTCCTGCACCAACACAAGTGCGAAAAGTGGTTTTTCAACACTAACACAAGTGCGAAAAGTGGTTTTTCAACACTAACACAAGTGCGAAAAGTGTTTTTTCCACACTAATACAAGTGCAAAAGTGGTTTCCTGCACCAACACAAGTGCGAAAAGTGGTTTTTCAACACTAACACAAGTGCGAAAAGTGGTTTTTCAACACTAACACAAGTGCGAAAAGTGGTTTTTCAACACTATCACAAGTGCAAAAAGTGTTTTTTCCACACTAATACAAGTGCGAAAAGTGGTTTTTCAACACTAACACAAGTGCGAAAAGTGGTTTTTCCACACTAATACAAGTGCGAAAAGTGGTTTTTCAACACTAACACAAGTGCGAAAAGTGGTTTTTCAACACTAACACAAGTGCGAAAAGTGTTTTCTCCACACTAATACAAGTGCAAAAGTGGTTTCCTGCACCAACACAAGTGCGAAAAGTGGTTTTTCAACACTAACAAGTGCGAAAAGTGGTTTTTCAACACTATCACAAATGCAAAAAGTGTTTTTTCCACACTAATACAAGTGCAAAAGTGGTTTCCTGCACCAACACAAGTGCGAAAAGTGGTTTTTCAACACTAACGCAAGTGCGAAATGTGGTTTTTCAACACTAACACAAGTGCGAAAAGTGGTTTTTCCACACTAATACAAGTGCAAAAGTGGTTTCCTGCACCAACACAAGTGCGAAAAGTGGTTTTTCAACACTAACACAAGTGCGAAAAGTGGTTTTTCAACACTAACACAAGTGCGAAAAGTGGTTTTTCCACACCAATACAAGTGCAAAAGTGGTTTCCTGCACCAACACAAGTGCGAAAAGTCGTTTTTCAACACTAACACAAGTGCGAAAAGTGCTTTTTCAACACTAACACTAGTGCAAAAAGTGGTTTTTCCACACTAATACAAGTGCAAAAAGTGGTTTCCTGCACCAACACAAGTGCAAAAAGTGGTTTTTCAACACTAACACAAGTGCGAAAAGTGGTTTTTCAACACTAACACAAGTGCGAAAAGTGGTTTTTCAACACTATCACAAGTGCAAAAAGTGTTTTTTCCACACTAATACAAGTGCGAAAAGTGGTTTTTCAACACTAACACAAGTGCGAGAAGTGGTTTTTCCACACTAATACAAGTGCAAAAGGTGGTTTTTCAACACTAACACAAGTGCGAAAAGTGGTTTTTCAACACTAACACAAGTGCGAAAAGTGTTTTCTCCACACTAATACAAGTGCAAAAGTGGTTTCCTGCACCAACACAAGTGCGAAAAGTGGTTTTTCAACACTAACGCAAGTGCGAAATGTGGTTTTTCAACACTAACACAAGTGCGAAAAGTGGTTTTTCCACACTAATACAAGTGCAAAAGTGGTTTCCTGCACCAACACAAGTGCGAAAAGTGGTTTTTCAACACTAACACAAGTGCGAAAAGTGGTTTTTCAACACTAACACAAGTGCGAAAAGTGGTTTTTCCACACCAATACAAGTGCAAAAGTGGTTTCCTGCACCAACACAAGTGCGAAAAGTCGTTTTTCAACACTAACACAAGTGCGAAAAGTGGTTTTTCAACACTAACACAAGTGCGAAAAGTGGTTTTTCAACACTATCACAAGTGCGAAAAGTGGTTTTTCAACACTAACACAAGTGCAAAAAGTGGTTTTTCAACACTAATACAAGTGCAAAATTGGTTTCCTGCACCAACACAAGTGCGAAAAGTGGTTTTTCAACACTAACAAGCGCGAAAAGTGGTTTTTCCACACTAATACAAGTGCAAAATTGGTTTCCTGCACCAACACCAGTGCGAAAAGTGGTTTTTCCACACTAATACAAGTGCAAAAGTGGTTTCCTGCACCACCACAAGTGCGAAAAGTGGTTTTTCAACACTAACACAAGTGCGAAAAGTGGTTTTTCAACACTAACACAAGTGCGAAAAGTGGTTTTTCCACACGAATACAAGTGCAAAAGTGTTTTCCTGCACCAACACAAGTGCGAAAAGTGGTTTTTCAACACTAACACAAGTGCGAAAAGTGGTTTTTCAACACTAACAAGTGCGAAAAGTGGTTTTTCAACACTAACACAAGTGCGAAAAGTGGTTTTTCAACACTAACACAAGTGCGAAAAGTGGTTTTTCAACACTAACACAAGTGCGAAAAGTGGTTTTTCCACACTAATACAAGTGCAAAAGTGGTTTCCTGCACCAACACAAGTGCGAAAAGTGGTTTTTCAACACTAACACAAGTGCGAAAAGTGGTTTTTCCACACTAATACAAGTGCAAAAGTGGTTTCCTGCACCAACACAAGTGCGAAAAGTGGTTTTTCAACACTAACACAAGTGCGAAAAGTGGTTTTTCAACACTAACACAAGTGCGAAAAGTGGTTTTTCAACACTAACACAAGTGCGAAAAGTGGTTTTTCAACACTAACACAAGTGCAAAAAGTGGTTTTTCAACACTAACACAAGTGCGAAAGGTGTTTTTTCAACACTAACACAAGTGCAAAAAGTGTTTTTTCCACACTAATACAAGTGCAAAAGTGGTTTCCTGCACCAACACAAGTGCGAAAAGTGGTTTTTCAACACTAACACAAGTGCGAAAAGTGGTTTTTCAACACTAACACAAGTGCGAAAAGTGGTTTTCCACACTAATACAAGTGCAAAAGTGGTTTCCTGCACCAACACAAGTGCGAAAAGTGGTTTTTCAACACTAACACAAGTGCGAAAAGTGGTTTTTTAACACTATCACAAGTGCAAAAAGTGTTTTTCCACACTAATACAAGTGCAAAAGTGGTTTCCTGCACCAACACAAGTGCGAAAATTGGTTTTTCAACACTAACACAAGTGCGAAAAGTGTTTTTTCCACACTAATACAAATGCAAAAGTGGTTTCCTACACCAACACAAGTGCGAAAAGTGGTTTTTCAACACTAACACAAGTGCGAAAAGTGGTTTTTCAACACTAACACATGTGTGAAAAGTGGTTTTCCACACTAATACAAGTGCAAAAGTGGTTTCCTGCACCAACACAAGTGCGAAAAGTGGTTTTTCAACACTAACACAAGTGCGAAAAGTGGTTTTTCAACACTAACACAAGTGCGAAAAGTGGTTTTTCAACACTAATACAAGTGCAAAAGTGGTTTCCTGCACCAACACAAGTGCGAAAAGTGGTTTTTCAACACTAACAAGTGCGAAAAGTGGTTTTTCAACACTAACACAAGTGCGAAAAGTGGTTTTTCCACACTAATACAAGTGCAAAAAGTGGTTTCCTGCACCAACACAAGTGCAAAAAGTGGTTTTTCAACACTAACACAAGTGCGAAAAGTGGTTTTTCAACACTAACACAAGTGCGAAAAGTGGTTTTTCAACACTATCACAAGTGCAAAAGTGGTTTCCTGCACCAACACAAGTGCGAAAAGTGGTTTTTCAACACTAACACAAGTGCGAAAAGTGGTTTTTCAACACTAACACAAGTGCAAAAAGTGTTTTTTCCACACTAATACAAGTGCAAAAGTGGTTTCCTGCACCAACACAAGTGCGAAGTGGTTTTTCAACACTAACACAAGTGCGAAAAGTGGTTTTTCAACACTATCACAAGTGCAAAAAGTGGTTTTTCAACACTAACACAAGTGCAAAAAGTGGTTTTTCAACACTAACACAAATGCGAAAAGTGTTTTTTCAACACTAACACAAGTGCGAAAAGTGTTTTTTCCACACTAATACAAGTGCAAAAGTGGTTTCCTGCACCAACACAAGTGCGAAAAGTGGTTTTTCAACACTAACACAAGTGCGAAAAGTGGTTTCCTGCACCAACACAAGTGCGAAAAGTGGTTTTTCAACACTAACACAAGTGCGAAAAGTGGTTTTACCACACTAATACAAGTGCAAAAGTGGTTTTACCACACTAATACAAGTGCGAAAAGTGGTTTTTCAACACTAACACAAGTGCAAAAAGTGGTTTTTCAACACTAACACAAATGCGAAAAGTGTTTTTTCAACACTAACACAAGTGCGAAAAGTGTTTTTTCCACACTAATACAAGTGCAAAAGTGGTTTCCTGCACCAACACAAGTGCGAAAAGTGGTTTTTCAACACTAACACAAGTGCAAAAGTGGTTTCCTGCACCAACACAAGTGCGAAAAGTGGTTTTTCAACACTAACACAAGTGCGAAAAGTGGTTTTTCAACACCAACACAAGTGCGAAAAGTGGTTTTTCCACACTAATACAAGTGCAAAAGTGGTTTCCTGCACCAACACAAGTGCGAAAAGTGGTTTTTCAACACTAACACAAGTGCGAAAAGTGGTTTTTCAACACTATCACAAATGCAAAAAGTGTTTTTTCCACACTAATACAAGTGCAAAAGTGGTTTCCTGCACCAACACAAGTGCGAAAAGTGGTTTTTCAACACTAACACAAGTGCAAAAAGTGGTTTTTCAACACTAACACAAGTGCGAAAAGTGGTTTTTCAACACTAACACAAGTGCGAAAAGTGGTTTTTCAACACTATCACAAATGCAAAAAGTGTTTTTTCCACACTAATACAAGTGCAAAAGTGGTTTCCTGCACCAACACAAGTGCGAAAAGTGGTTTTTCAACACTAACACAAGTGCAAAAAGTGGTTTTTCAACACTAACACAAGTGCGAAAAGTGGTTTTTCAACACTAACACAAGTGCGAAAAGTGGTTTTTCAACACTAACACAAGTGCCAAAAGTGGTTTTTCAACACTAACACAAGTGCGAAAAGTGTTTTCTCCACACTAATACAAGTGCAAAAGTGGTTTCCTGCACCAACACAAGTGCGAAAAGTGGTTTTTCAACACTAACAAGTGCGAAAAGTGGTTTTTCAACACTATCACAAATGCAAAAAGTGTTTTTTCCACACTAATACAAGTGCAAAAGTGGTTTCCTGCACCAACACAAGTGCGAAAAGTGGTTTTTCAACACTAACGCAAGTGCGAAAAGTGGTTTTTCAACACTAACACAAGTGCGAAAAGTGGTTTTTCCACACTAATACAAGTGCAAAAGTGGTTTCCTGCACCAACACAAGTGCGAAAAGTGGTTTTTCAACACTAACACAAGTGCGAAAAGTGGTTTTTCAACACTAACACAAGTGCGAAAAGTGGTTTTTCCACACCAATACAAGTGCAAAAGTGGTTTCCTGCACCAACCCAAGTGCGAAAAGTCGTTTTTCAACACTAACACAAGTGCAAAAAGTGCTTTTTCAACACTAACACTAGTGCAAAAAGTGGTTTTTCCACACTAATACAAGTGCAAAAAGTGGTTTCCTGCACCAACACAAGTGCAAAAAGTGGTTTTTCAACACTAACACAAGTGCGTAAAGTGGTTTTTCAACACTAACACAAGTGCGAAAAGTGGTTTTTCAACACTATCACAAGTGCGAAAAGTGGTTTTTCAACACTAACACAAGTGCAAAAAGTGGTTTTTCAACACTAATACAAGTGCAAAAGTGGTTTCCTGCACCAACACAAGTGCGAAAAGTGGTTTTTCAACACTAACAAGCGCGAAAAGTGGTTTTTCAACACTAACACAAGTGCGAAAAGTGGTTTTTCAACACTAACACAAGTGCGAAAAGTGGTTTTTCCACACTAATACAAGTGCAAAAGTGGTTTCCTGCACCAACACAAGTGCGAAAAGTGGTTTTTCAACACTAACACAAGTGCGAAAAGTGGTTTTTCCACACTAATACAAGTGCAAAAGTGGTTTCCTGCACCAACACAAGTGCGAAAAGTGGTTTTTCAACACTAACACAAGTGCGAAAAGTGGTTTTTCAACACTAACACAAGTGCGAAAAGTGGTTTTTCAACACTAACACAAGTGCTAAAAGTGGTTTTTCAACACTAATACAAGTGCAAAATTGGTTTCCTGCACCAACACAAGTGCAAAAAGTGGATTTTCAACACTAACAAGCGTGAAAAGTGGTTTTTCCACACTAATACAAGTGCAAAAAGTGGTTTTTCAACACTAATACAAGTGCAAAATTGGTTTCCTGCACCAACACAAGTGCGAAAAGTGGTTTTTCAACACCAACACAAGTGCGAAAAGTGGTTTTTCAACACTAACACAAGTGCAAAAAGTGGTTTTTCAACACTAATACAAGTGCAAAATTGGTTTCCTGCACCAACACAAGTGTGAAAAGTGGTTTTTCAACACTAACAAGCACGAAAAGTGGTTTTTCCACACTAATACAAGTGCAAAATTGGTTTCCTGCACCAACACAAGTGCGAAAAGTGGTTTTTCCACACTAATACAAGTGCAAAAGTGGTTTCCTGCACCACCACAAGTGCGAAAAGTGGTTTTCAACACTAACACAAGTGCGAAAAGTGGTTTTTCAACACTAACACAAGTGCGAAAAGTGGTTTTTCAACACTAACACAAGTGCGAAAAGTGGTTTTTCCACACTAATACAAGTGCAAAAGTGGTTTCCTGCACCAACACAAGTGCGAAAAGTGGTTTTTCAACACTAACACAAGTGCGAAAAGTGGTTTTTCCACACTAATACAAGTGCAAAAGTGGTTTCCTGCACCAACACAAGTGCGAAAAGTGGTTTTTCAACACTAACACTAGTGCAAAAAGTGGTTTTTCCACACTAATACAAGTGCAAAAAGTGGTTTCCTGCACCAACACAAGTGCAAAAAGTGGTTTTTCAACACTAACACAAGTGCGTAAAGTGGTTTTTCAACACTAACACAAGTGCGAAAAGTGGTTTTTCAACACTATCACAAGTGCGAAAAGTGGTTTTTCAACACTAACACAAGTGCAAAAAGTGGTTTTTCAACACTAATACAAGTGCAAAAGTGGTTTCCTGCACCAACACAAGTGCGAAAAGTGGTTTTTCAACACTAACAAGCGCGAAAAGTGGTTTTTCCACACTAATACAAGTGCAAAATTGGTTTCCTGCACCAACACAAGTGTGAAAAGTGGTTTTTCCACACTAATACAAGTGCAAAAGTGGTTTCCTGCACCACCACAAGTGCGAAAAGTGGTTTTTCAACACTAACACAAGTGCGAAAAGTGGTTTTTCAACACTAACACAAGTGCGAAAAGTGGTTTTTCAACACTAACACAAGTGCGAAAAGTGGTTTTTCCACACTAATACAAGTGCAAAAGTGGTTTCCTGCACCAACACAAGTGCGAAAAGTGGTTTTTCCACACTAATACAAGTGCAAAAGTGGTTTCCTGCACCAACACAAGTGCGAAAAGTGGTTTTTCAACACTAACACAAGTGCGAAAAGTGGTTTTTCAACACTAACACAAGTGCGAAAAGTGGTTTTTCAACACTAACACAAGTGCTAAAAGTGGTTTTTCAACACTAATACAAGTGCAAAATTGGTTTCCTGCACCAACACAAGTGCAAAAAGTGGATTTTCAACACTAACAAGCGTGAAAAGTGGTTTTTCCACACTAATACAAGTGCAAAAAGTGGTTTTTCAACACTAATACAAGTGCAAAATTGGTTTCCTGCACCAACACAAGTGCGAAAAGTGGTTTTTCAACACCAACACAAGTGCGAAAAGTGGTTTTTCAACACTAACACAAGTGCAAAAAGTGGTTTTTCAACACTAATACAAGTGCAAAATTGGTTTCCTGCACCAACACAAGTGTGAAAAGTGGTTTTTCAACACTAACAAGCACGAAAAGTGGTTTTTCCACACTAATACAAGTGCAAAATTGGTTTCCTGCACCAACACAAGTGCGAAAAGTGGTTTTTCCACACTAATACAAGTGCAAAAGTGGTTTCCTGCACCACCACAAGTGCGAAAAGTGGTTTTCAACACTAACACAAGTGCGAAAAGTGGTTTTTCAACACTAACACAAGTGCGAAAAGTGGTTTTTCAACACTAACACAAGTGCGAAAAGTGGTTTTTCCACACTAATACAAGTGCAAAAGTGGTTTCCTGCACCAACACAAGTGCGAAAAGTGGTTTTTCAACACTAACACAAGTGCGAAAAGTGGTTTTTCCACACTAATACAAGTGCAAAAGTGGTTTCCTGCACCAACACAAGTGCGAAAAGTGGTTTTTCAACACTAACACAAGTGCGAAAAGTGGTTTTTCAACACTAACACAAGTGCGAAAAGTGGTTTTTCAACACTAACACAAGTGCAAAAAGTGGTTTTTCAACACTAACACAAGTGCGAAAGGTGTTTTTTCAACACTAACACAAGTGCAAAAAGTGTTTTTTCCACACTAATACAAGTGCAAAAGTGGTTTCCTGCACCAACACAAGTGCGAAAAGTGGTTTTTCAACACTAACACAAGTGCGAAAAGTGGTTTTTCAACACTAACACAAGTGCGAAAAGTGGTTTTTCAACACTAACACAAGTGCGAAAAGTGGTTTTTCCACACTAATACAAGTGCAAAAGTGGTTTCCTGCACCAACACAAGTGCGAAAAGTGGTTTTTCAACACTAACACAAGTGCGAAAAGTGGTTTTTCAACACTAACACAAGTGCGAAAAGTGGTTTTTCAACACTAACACAAGTGCGAAAAGTGGTTTTTCAACACTAACACAAGTGCAAAAAGTGGTTTTTCAACACTAACACAAGTGCGAAAAGTGTTTTTTCCACACTAATACAAGTGCAAAAGTGGTTTCCTGCACCAACACAAGTGCGAAAAGTGGTTTTTCAACACTAACACAAGTGCGAAAAGTGGTTTTTCAACACTAACACAAGTGCGAAAAGTGGTTTTTCCACACCAATACAAGTGCAAAAGTGGTTTCCTGCACCAACACAAGTGCGAAAAGTCGTTTTTCAACACTAACACAAGTGCGAAAAGTGCTTTTTCAACACTAACACTAGTGCAAAAAGTGGTTTTTCCACACTAATACAAGTGCAAAAAGTGGTTTCCTGCACCAACACAAGTGCAAAAAGTGGTTTTTCCACACTAATACAAGTGCAAAAAGTGGTTTCCTGCACCAACACAAGTGCAAAAAGTGGTTTTTCAACACTAACACAAGTGCGAAAAGTGGTTTTTCAACACTAACACAAGTGCGAAAAGTGGTTTTTCAACACTATCACAAGTGCAAAAGTGGTTTCCTGCACCAACACAAGTGCGAAAAGTGGTTTTTCAACACTAACACAAGTGCGAAAAGTGGTTTTTCAACACTAACACAAGTGCGAAAAGTGTTTTTTCCACACTAATACAAGTGCAAAAGTGGTTTCCTGCACCAACACAAGTGCGAAAAGTGGTTTTTCAACACTAACACAAGTGCGAAAAGTGGTTTTTCAACACTAACACAAGTGCGAAAAGTGGTTTTTCCACACTAATACAAGTGCAAAAAGTGGTTTTCCACACTAATACAAGTGCGAAAAGTGGTTTTTCAACACTAACACAAGTGCAAAAGTGGTTTCCTGCACCAACACAAGTGCGAAAAGTGGTTTTTCCACACTAATACAAGTGCAAAAGTGGTTTCCTGCACCAACACAAGTGCGAAAAGTGGTTTTTCAACACTAACGCAAGTGCGAAAAGTGGTTTTTCAACACTAACAGAAGTGCAAAAAGTGGTTTTTCCACACTAATACAAGTGCAAAAGTGGTTTCCTGCACCAACACAAGTGCGAAAAGTGGTTTTTCAACACTAACACAAGTGCGAAAAGTGGTTTTTCAACACTATCACAAGTGCAAAAAGTGTGTTTTCCACACTAATACAACAGCAAAAGTGGTTTCCTGCACCAACACAAGTGCGAAAAGTGGTTTTTCAACACTAACACAAGTGCGAAAAGTGGTTTTTCAACACTAACACAAGTGCGAAAAGTGGTTTTTCCACACTAATACAACTGCAAAAGTGGTTTCCTGCACCAACACAAGTGCGAAAAGTGGTTTTTCAACACTAACACAAGTGCGAAAAGTGGTTTTTCAACACTAACACAAGTGCGAAAAGTGGTTTTGCCACACTAATACAACTGCAAAAGTGGTTTCCTGCACCAACACAAGTGCGAAAAGTGGTTTTTCAACACTAACACAAGTGCGAAAAGTGGTTTTTCAACACTAACACAAGTGCGAAAAGTGGTTTTTCAACACTAACACAAGTGCGAAAAGTGGTTTTTCCACACTAATACAAGTGCAAAAGTGGTTTCCTGCACCAACACAAGTGCGAAAAGTGGTTTTTCAACACTAACACAAGTGCGAAAAGTGGTTTTTCCACACTAATACAAGTGCAAAAGTGGTTTCCTGCACCAACACAAGTGCGAAAAGTGGTTTTTCAACACTAACACAAGTGCGAAAAGTGGTTTTTCAACACTAACACAAGTGCGAAAAGTGGTTTTTCAACACTAACACAAGTGCAAAAGTGGTTTCCTGCACCAACACAAGTGCGAAAAGTGGTTTTTCAACACCAACACAAGTGCGAAAAGTGGTTTTTTAACACTATCACAAGTGCAAAAAGTGTTTTTCCACACTAATAAAAGTGCAAAAGTGGTTTCCTGCACCAACACAAGTGCGAAAAGTGGTTTTTCAACACTAACACAAGTGCGAAAAGTGTTTTTTCCACACTAATACAAGTGCGAAAAGTGTTTTTTCCACACTAATACAAGTGCAAAAGTGGTTTCCTGCACCAACACAAGTGCGAAAAGTGGTTTTTCAACACTAACACAAGTGCGAAAAGTGGTTTTTCAACACTAACACAAGTGTGAAAAGTGGTTTTTCCACACTAATACAAGTGCAAAAGTGGTTTCCTGCACCAACACAAGTGCAAAAAGTGTTTTTCCACACTAATGCAAGTGCAAAAGTGGTTTCCTGCACCACCACAAGTGCGAAAATTGGTTTTTCAACACTAACACAAGTGCGAAAAGTGGTTTTTCCACACTAATACAAGTGCAAAAGTGGTTTCCTGCACCAACACAAGTGCGAAAAGTGGTTTTTCAACACTAACACAAGTGCGAAAAGTGGTTTTTCAACACTAACACAAGTGCGAAAAGTGGTTTTTCAACACTAACACAAGTGCGAAAAGTGGTTTTTCAACACTAACACAAGTGCGAAAAGTGGTTTTTCAACACTAACACAAGTGCGAAAAGTGTTTTCTCCACACTAATACAAGTGCAAAAGTGGTTTCCTGCAACAACACAAGTGCGAAAAGTGGTTTTTCAACACTAACAAGTGCGAAAAGTGGTTTTTCAACACTATCACAAATGCAAAAAGTGTTTTTTCCACACTAATACAAGTGCAAAAGTGGTTTCCTGCACCAACAAAAGTGCGAAAAGTGGTTTTTCAACACTAACACAAGTGCGAAAAGTGGTTTTTCAACACTAACACAAGTGCAAAAAGTGGTTTTTCCACACCAATACAAGTGCAAAAGTGGTTTCCTGCACCAACACAAGTGCAAAAAGTGGTTTTTCAACACTAACACAAGTGCGAAAAGTGGTTTTTCCACACCAATACATGTGCAAAAGTGGTTTCCTGCACCAACACAAGTGCGAAAAGTCGTTTTCAACACTAACACAAGTGCGAAAAGTGCTTTTTCAACACTAACACTAGTGCAAAAAGTGGTTTTTCCACACTAATACAAGTGCAAAAAGTGGTTTCCTGCACCAACACAAGTGCAAAAAGTGGTTTTTCAACACTAACACAAGTGCGAAAAGTGGTTTTTCAACACTAACACAAGTGCGAAAAGTGGTTTTTCAACACTATCACAAGTGCAAAAGTGGTTTCCTGCACCAACACAAGTGCGAAAAGTGGTTTTTCAACACTAACACAAGTGCGAAAAGTGGTTTTTCAACACTAACACAAGTGCGAAAAGTGGTTTTTCCACACTAATACAAGTGCGAAAAGTGGTTTTTCCACACTAATACAAGTGCGAAAAGTGGTTTTTCAACACTAACACAAGTGCAAAAGTGGTTTCCTGCACCAACACAAGTGCAAAAAGTGGTTTTTCCACACTAATACAAGTGCAAAAGTGGTTTCCTGCACCAACACAAGTGCGAAAAGTGGTTTTTCAACACTAACACAAGTGCGAAAAGTGGTTTTTCAACACCAACAGAAGTGCAAAAAGTGGTTTTTCCACACTAATACAAGTGCAAAAGTGGTTTCCTGCACCAACACAAGTGCGAAAAGTGGTTTTTCAACACTAACACAAGTGCGAAAAGTGGTTTTTCAACACTATCACAAGTGCAAAAAGTGTGTTTTCCACACTAATACAACTGCAAAAGTGGTTTCCTGCACCAACACAAGTGCGAAAAGTGGTTTTTCAACACTAACACAAGTGCGAAAAGTGGTTTTTCCACACTAATACAACTGCAAAAGTGGTTTCCTGCACCAACACAAGTGCGAAAAGTGGTTTTTCAACACTAACACAAGTGCGAAAAGTGGTTTTTCAACACTAACACAAGTGCGAAAAGTGTTTTTTCCACACTAATACAAGTGCAAAAGTGGTTTCCTGCACCAACACAAGTGCGAAAAGTGGTTTTTCAACACTAACACAAGTGCGAAAAGTGGTTTTTCAACACTAACACAAGTGCGAAAAGTGGTTTTTCCACACTAATACAAGTGCAAAAAGTGGTTTTCCACACTAATACAAGTGCGAAAAGTGGTTTTTCAACACTAACACAAGTGCAAAAGTGGTTTCCTGCACCAACACAAGTGCGAAAAGTGGTTTTTCCACACTAATACAAGTGCAAAAGTGGTTTCCTGCACCAACACAAGTGCGAAAAGTGGTTTTTCAACACTAATGCAAGTGCGAAAAGTGGTTTTTCAACACTAACAGAAGTGCAAAAAGTGGTTTTTCCACACTAATACAAGTGCAAAAGTGGTTTCCTGCACCAACACAAGTGCGAAAAGTGGTTTTTCAACACTAACACAAGTGCGAAAAGTGGTTTTTCAACACTATCACAAGTGCAAAAAGTGTGTTTTCCACACTAATACAACAGCAAAAGTGGTTTCCTGCACCAACACAAGTGCGAAAAGTGGTTTTTCAACACTAACACAAGTGCGAAAAGTGGTTTTTCAACACTAACACAAGTGCGAAAAGTGGTTTTTCCACACTAATACAACTGCAAAAGTGGTTTCCTGCACCAACACAAGTGCGAAAAGTGGTTTTTCAACACTAACACAAGTGCGAAAAGTGGTTTTTCAACACTAACACAAGTGCGAAAAGTGGTTTTGCCACACTAATACAACTGCAAAAGTGGTTTCCTGCACCAACACAAGTGCGAAAAGTGGTTTTTCAACACTAACACAAGTGCGAAAAGTGGTTTTTCAACACTAGCACAAGTGCGAAAAGTGGTTTTTCAACACTAACACAAGTGCGAAAAGTGGTTTTTCCACACTAATACAAGTGCAAAAGTGGTTTCCTGCACCAACACAAGTGCGAAAAGTGGTTTTTCAACACTAACACAAGTGCGAAAAGTGGTTTTTCCACACTAATACAAGTGCAAAAGTGGTTTTTCAACACTAACACAAGTGCGAAAAGTGGTTTTTCAACACTAACACAAGTGCAAAAAGTGGTTTTTCAACACTAACACAAGTGCGAAAGGTGTTTTTTCAACACTAACACAAGTGCAAAAAGTGTTTTTTCCACACTAATACAAGTGCAAAAGTGGTTTCCTGCACCAACACAAGTGCGAAAAGTGGTTTTTCAACACTAACACAAGTGCGAAAAGTGGTTTTTCAACACTAACACAAGTGCGAAAAGTGGTTTTTCAACACTAACACAAGTGCGAAAAGTGGTTTTTCCACACTAATACAAGTGCAAAAGTGGTTTCCTGCACCAACACAAGTGCGAAAAGTGGTTTTTCAACACCAACACAAGTGCGAAAAGTGGTTTTTTAACACTATCACAAGTGCAAAAAGTGTTTTTCCACACTAATAAAAGTGCAAAAGTGGTTTCCTGCACCAACACAAGTGCGAAAAGTGGTTTTTCAACACTAACACAAGTGCGAAAAGTGTTTTTTCCACACTAATACAAGTGCAAAAGTGGTTTCCTGCACCAACACAAGTGCGAAAAGTGGTTTTTCAACACTAACACAAGTGCGAAAAGTGGTTTTTCAACACTAACACAAGTGTGAAAAGTGGTTTTTCCACACTAATACAAGTGCAAAAGTGGTTTCCTGCACCAACACAAGTGCAAAAAGTGTTTTTCCACACTAATGCAAGTGCAAAAGTGGTTTCCTGCACCACCACAAGTGCGAAAATTGGTTTTTCAACACTAACACAAGTGCGAAAAGTGGTTTTTCCACACTAATACAAGTGCAAAAGTGGTTTTTGCACCAACACAAGTGCGAAAAGTGGTTTTTCAACACTAACACAAGTGCGAAAAGTGGTTTTTCAACACTAACACAAGTGCGAAAAGTGGTTTTTCAACACTAACACAAGTGCGAAAAGTGGTTTTTCAACACTAACACAAGTGCGAAAAGTGGTTTTTCAACACTAACACAAGTGCGAAAAGTGTTTTCTCCACACTAATACAAGTGCAAAAGTGGTTTCCTGCAACAACACAAGTGCGAAAAGTGGTTTTTCAACACTAACAAGTGCGAAAAGTGGTTTTTCAACACTATCACAAATGCAAAAAGTGTTTTTTCCACACTAATACAAGTCCAAAAGTGGTTTCCTGCACCAACAAAAGTGCGAAAAGTGGTTTTTCAACACTAACATAAGTGCGAAAAGTGGTTTTTCCACACCAATACAAGTGCAAAAGTGGTTTCCTGCACCAACACAAGTGCGAAAAGTCGTTTTTCAACACTAACACAAGTGCGAAAAGTGCTTTTTCAACACTAACACTAGTGCAAAAAGTGGTTTTTCCACACTAATACAAGTGCAAAAAGTGGTTTCCTGCACCAACACAAGTGCAAAAAGTGGTTTTTCAACACTAACACAAGTGCGAAAAGTGGTTTTTCAACACTAACACAAGTGTGAAAAGTGGTTTTTCAACACTATCGCAAGTGCAAAAGTGGTTTCCTGCACCAACACAAGTGCGAAAAGTGGTTTTTCAACACTAACACAAGTGCGAAAAGTGGTTTTTCAACACTAACACAAGTGCGAAAAGTGTTTTTTCCACACTAATACAAGTGCAAAAGTGGTTTCCTGCACTAACACAAGTGCGAAAAGTGGTTTTTCAACACTAACACAAGTGCGAAAAGTGGTTTTTCCACACCAATACAAGTGCAAAAGTGGTTTCCTGCACCAACACAAGTGCGAAAAGTCGTTTTTCAACACTAACACAAGTGCGAAAAGTGCTTTTTCAACACTAACACTAGTGCAAAAAGTGGTTTTTCCACACTAATACAAGTGCAAAAAGTGGTTTCCTGCACCAACACAAGTGCAAAAAGTGGTTTTTCAACACTAACACAAGTGCGAAAAGTGGTTTTTCAACACTAACACAAGTGCGAAAAGTGGTTTTTCAACACTATCACAAGTGCAAAAGTGGTTTCCTGCACCAACACAAGTGCGAAAAGTGGTTTTTCAACACTAACACAAGTGCGAAAAGTGGTTTTTCAACACTAACACAAGTGCGAAAAGTGTTTTTTCCACATTAATACAAGTGCAAAAGTGGTTTCCTGCACCAACACAAGTGCGAAAAGTGGTTTTTCAACACTAACACAAGTGCGAAAAGTGGTTTTTCAACACTAACACAAGTGCGAAAAGTGGTTTTTCCACACTAATACAAGTGCGAAAAGTGGTTTTTCCACACTAATACAAGTGCGAAAAGTGGTTTTTCAACACTAACACAAGTGCAAAAGTGGTTTCCTGCACCAACACAAGTGCGAAAAGTGGTTTTTCCACACTAATACAAGTGCAAAAGTGGTTTCCTGCACCAACACAAGTGCGAAAAGTGGTTTTTCAACACCAACAGAAGTGCAAAAAGTGGTTTTTCCACACTAATACAAGTGCAAAAGTGGTTTCCTGCACCAACACAAGTGCGAAAAGTGGTTTTTCAACACTAACACAAGTGCGAAAAGTGGTTTTTCAACACTATCACAAGTGCAAAAAGTGTGTTTTCCACACTAATACAACTGCAAAAGTGGTTTCCTGCACCAACACAAGTGCGAAAAGTGGTTTTTCAACACTAACACAAGTGCGAAAAGTGGTTTTTCCACACTAATACAACTGCAAAAGTGGTTTCCTGCACCAACACAAGTGCGAAAAGTGGTTTTTCAACACTAACACAAGTGCGAAAAGTGGTTTTTCAACACTAACACAAGTGCGAAAAGTGGTTTTGCCACACTAATACAACTGCAAAAGTGGTTTCCTGCACCAACACAAGTGCGAAAAGTGGTTTATCAACACTAACACAAGTGCGAAAAGTGGTTTTTCAACACTAACACAAGTGCGAAAAGTGGTTTTTCAACACTAACACAAGTGCGAAAAGTGGTTTTTCAACACTAACACAAGTGCGAAAAGTGGTTTTTCCACACTAATACAAGTGCAAAAGTGGTTTCCTGCACCAACACAAGTGCGAAAAGTGGTTTTTCAACACTAACACAAGTGCGAAAAGTGGTTTTTCCACACTAATACAAGTGCAAAAGTGGTTTCCTGCACCAACACAAGTGCGAAAAGTGGTTTTTCAACACTAACACAAGTGCGAAAAGTGGTTTTTCAACACTAACACAAGTGCGAAAAGTGGTTTTTCAACACTAACACAAGTGCAAAAAGTGGTTTTTCAACACTAACACAAGTGCAAAAAGTGGTTTTTCAACACTATCACAAGTGCAAAAAGTGTTTTTTCCACACTAATACAAGTGCAAAAGTGGTTTCCTGCACCAACACAAGTGCGAAAAGTGGTTTTTCAACACTAACACAAGTGCGATAAGTGGTTTTTCCACACTAATACAAGTGCAAAGGTGGTTTCCTGCACCAACACAAGTGCGAAAATTGGTTTTTCAACACCAACACAGGTGCGAAAAGTGGTTTTTCAACACTATCACAAGTGCAAAAAGTGTTTTTTCCTGACTAATGCAAGTGCAAAAGTGGTTTCCTGCACCAACACAAGTGCAAAAAGTGGTTTTTCAACACTAACACAAGTGCGAAAAGTGGTTTTTCAACACTAACACAAGTGTGAAAAGTGTTTTTTCCACACTATATGCAAGTGCAAAAGTGGTTTCCTGCACCAACACAAGTGCGAAAAGTTGTTTTTCAACACTAACACAAGTGTGAAAAGTGGTTTTTCCACACTAATACAAGTGCAAAAGGGGTTTCCTGCACCAACACAAGTGGTTTTTGAACACTAACACAAGTGCGAAAAGTGGTTTTTCAACACTATCACAAGTGCAAAAAGTGGTTTTTCCACACTAATACAAGTGCAAAAGTGGTTTCCTGCACCAACACAAGTGCGAAAAGTGGTTTCCTTCACTAACACATGTGCGAAAAGTGGTTTTTCCACACTAATACAAGTGCAAAAGTGCTTTCCTGCACCAACACAAGTGCGAAAAGTGGTTTTTCCACACTAATACAAGTGCAAAAGTGGTTTCCTGCACCAACACAAGTGCGAAAAGTGGTTTTTCAACACTAACACAAGTGCGAAAAGTGGTTTTTCAACACTAACACAAGTGCGAAAAGTGGTTTTTCAACACTAACACAAGTGCGAAAAGTGTTTTTTCCACACTATTACAAGTGCAAAAGTGGTTTCCTGCACCAACACAAGTGCGAAAAGTGGTTTTTCAACACTAACACAAGTGCGAAAAGTGGTTTTTCAACACTAACACAAGTGTGAAAAGTGGTTTTTCCACACTAATACAAGTGCAAAAGTGGTTTCCTGCACCAACACAAGTGCAAAAAGTGTTTTTCCACACTAATGCAAGTGCAAAAGTGGTTTCCTGCACCACCTCAAGTGCGAAAAGTGGTTTTTCAACACTAACACAAGTGCGAAAAGTGGTTTTTCCACACCAATACAAGTGCAAAAGTGGTTTCCTGCACCAACACAAGTGCGAAAAGTGGTTTTTCAACACTAACACAAGTGCGAAAAGTGGTTTCCTGCACCAACACA
Organism: Myxine glutinosa; assembly: GCF_964187855.1. Classification (NCBI taxonomy): domain Eukaryota; kingdom Metazoa; phylum Chordata; class Myxini; order Myxiniformes; family Myxinidae; genus Myxine; species Myxine glutinosa. The sequence continues at coordinate 696,932 of NW_027616359.1, read as the reverse complement.
AGTGCGAAAAGTGGTTTTTCAACACTAACACAAGTGCGAAAAGTGGTTGTACCACACTGATACAAGTGCGAAAAGTGGTTTTTCCACACTAATACAAGTGCAAAAGTGGTTTCCTGCACCAACACAAGTGCGAAAAGTGGTTTTTCAACACTATCACAAGTGGGAAAAGTGGTTTTTCAACACTAACACAAGTGCGAAAAGTGGTTTTTCAACACTAACACAAGTGCGAAAAGTGTTTTTTCCACACTAATACAAGTGCAAAAGTGGTTTCCTGCACCAACACAAGTGCGAAAAGTGGTTTTTCAACACTAACACAAGTGCGAAAAGTGGTTTTTCAACACTAACACAAGTGCGAAAAGTGGTTTTTCAACACTATCACAAGTGCAAAAAGTGTTTTTTTCCACACTAATACAAGTGCAAAAGTGGTTTCCTGCACCAACACAAGTGCGAAAAGTGGTTTTTCAACACTAACACAAGTGCGAAAAGTGGTTTTACCACACTAATACAAGTGCGAAAAGTGGTTTTTCAACACTAACACAAGTGCGAAAAGTGTTTTTTCCACACTAATACAAGTGCAAAAGTGGTTTCCTGCACCAACACAAGTGCGAAAAGTGGTTTTTCAACACTAATACAAGTGCAAAAGTGGTTCCTGCACCAACACAAGTGCGAAAAGTGGTTTTTCAACACTAACACAAGTGCGAAAAGTGGTTTTTCAACACTAACACAAGTGCGAAAAGTGTTTTCTCCACACTAATACAAGTGCAAAAGTGGTTTCCTGCACCAACACAAGTGCGAAAAGTGGTTTTTCAACACTAACAAGTGCGAAAAGTAGTTTTTCAACACTATCACAAATGCAAAAAGTGTTTTTTCCACACTAATACAAGTGCAAAAGTGGTTTCCTGCACCAACACAAGTGCGAAAAGTGGTTTTTCAACACTAACACAAGTGCGAAAAGTGGTTTTTCAACACTATCACAAGTGCAAAAAGTGTTTTTTCCACACTAATACAAGTGCAAAAGTGGTTTCCTGCACCAACACAAGTGCGAAAAGTGGTTTTTCAACACTAACACAAGTGCGATAAGTGGTTTTTCCACACTAATACAAGTGCAAAGGTGGTTTCCTGCACCAACACAAGTGCGAAAATTGGTTTTTCAACACCAACACAGGTGCGAAAAGTGGTTTTTTCAACACTATCACAAGTGCAAAAAGTGTTTTTTCCACACTAATGCAAGTGCAAAAGTGGTTTCCTGCACCAACACAAGTGCAAAAAGTGGTTTATCAACACTAACACAAGTGCGAAAAGTGTTTTTTCAACACTAACACAAGTGCGAAAAGTGTTTTTTCCACACTAATACAAGTGCAAAAGTGGTTTCCTGCACCAACACAAGTGCGAAAAGTGGTTTTTCAACACTAACACAAGTGCGAAAAGTGGTTTCCTGCACCAACACAAGTGCGAAAAGTGGTTTTTCAACACTAACACAAGTGCGAAAAGTGGTTTTACCACACTAATACAAGTGCGAAAAGTGGTTTTTCCACACTAATACAAGTGCAAAAGTGGTTTCCTGCACCAACACAAGTGCGAAAAGTGGTTTTTCAACACTAACACAAGTGCGAAAAGTGGTTTTTCAACACTAACACAAGTGCGAAAAGTGGTTTTTCCACACTAATACAAGTGCAAAAGTGGTTTCCTGCACCAACACAATGTGCGAAAAGTGGTTTCCTGCACCAACACAATTGCGAAAAGTGGTTTTTCAACACTAACACAAGTGCGAAAAGTGGTTTTTCAACACTAACACAAGTGCGAAAAGTGGTTTTTCAACACCAACACAAGTGCGAAAAGTGTTTTTTCCACACTAATACAAGTGCAAAAGTGGTTTCCTGCACCAACACAAGTGCGAAAAGTGGTTTTTCAACACCAACACAAGTGCGAAAAGTGTTTTTTCCACACTAATACAAGTGCAAAAGTGGTTTCCTGCACCAACACAAGTGCGAAAAGTGGTTTTTCAACACTAACACAAGTGCGAAAAGTGGTTTTTCAACACTATCACAAGTGGGAAAAGTGGTTTTTCAACACTAACACAAGTGCGAAAAGTGGTTTTTCAACACTATCACAAATGCAAAAAGTGTTTTTTCCACACTAATACAAGTGCAAAAGTGGTTTCCTGCACCAACACAAGTGCGAAAAGTGGTTTTTCAACACTAACACAAGTGCGAAAAGTGGTTTTTCAACACTAACACAAGTGCGAAAAGTGGTTTTCCACACCAATACAAGTGCAAAAGTGGTTTCCTGCACCAACACAAGTGCGAAAAGTGCTTTTTCAACACTAACACAAGTGCGAAAAGTGCTTTTTCAACACTAACACAAGTGCGAAAAGTGCTTTTTCCACACTAATACAAGTGCAAAAGTGGTTTCCTGCACCAACACAAGTGCGAAAAGTGGTTTTTCAACACTAACACAAGTGCGAAAAGTGGTTTTTCAACACTATCACAAGTGCAAAAAGTGTTTTTTTCCACACTAATACAAGTGCAAAAGTGGTTTCCTGCACCAACACAAGTGCGAAAAGTGGTTTTTCAACACTAACACAAGTGCGAAAAGTGTTTTTCAACACTAACACAAGTGCGAAAAGTGGTTTTTCCACACTAATACAAGTGCAAAAGTGGTTTCCTGCACCAACACAATGTGCGAAAAGTGGTTTCCTGCACTAACACAAGTGCGAAAAGTGGTTTTTCAACACCAACACAAGTGCGAAAAGTGTTTTTTCCACACTAATACAAGTGCAAAAGTGGTTTCCTGCACCAACACAAGTGCAAAAAGTGGTTTTTCAACACCAACACAAGTGCGAAAAGTGTTTTTTCCACACTAATACAAGTGCAAAAGTGGTTTCCTGCACCAACACAAGTGCGAAAAGTGGTTTTTCAACACTAACACAAGTGCGTAAAGTGGTTTTTCAACACTATCACAAGTGGGAAAAGTGGTTTTTCAACACTAACACAAGTGCGAAAAGTGGTTTTTCAACACTATCACAAATGCAAAAAGTGTTTTTTCCACACTAATACAAGTGCAAAAGTGGTTTCCTGCACCAACACAAGTGCGAAAAGTGGTTTTTCAACACTAACACAAGTGCGAAAAGTGGTTTTTCAACACTAACACAAGTGCGAAAAGTGGTTTTCCACACCAATACAAGTGCAAAAGTGGTTTCCTGCACCAACACAAGTGCGAAAAGTGCTTTTTCAACACTAACACAAGTGCGAAAAGTGCTTTTTCAACACTAACACAAGTGCGAAAAGTGGTTTTTCCACACTAATACAAGTGCAAAAGTGGTTTCCTGCACCAACACAAGTGCGAAAAGTGGTTTTTCAACACTAACACAAGTGCGAAAAGTGGTTTTTCAACACTATCACAAGTGCAAAAAGTGTTTTTTTCCACACTAATACAAGTGCAAAAGTGGTTTCCTGCACCAACACAAGTGCGAAAAGTGGTTTTTCAACACTAACACAAGTGCGAAAAGTGGTTTTTCAACACTAACACAAGTGCGAAAAGTGGTTTTTCAACACTATCACAAGTGCAAAAAGTGTTTTTTTTCCACACTAATACAAGTGCAAAAGTGGTTTCCTGCACCAACACAAGTGCGAAAAGTGGTTTTTCAACACTAACACAAGTGCGAAAAGTGGTTTTACCACACTAATACAAGTGCGAAAAGTGGTTTTTCAACACTAACACAAGTGCGAAAAGTGTTTTTTCCACACTAATACAAGTGCAAAAGTGGTTTCCTGCACCAACATAAGTGCGAAAAGTGGTTTTTCAACACTAACACAAGTGCAAAATGTGGTTTTTCAACACTAACACAAGTGCGAAAAGTGGTTTTTCAACACTATCACAAGTGCAAAAAGTGTTTTTTTCCACACTAATACAAGTGCAAAAGTGGTTTCCTGCACCAACACAAGTGCGAAAAGTGGTTTTTCAACACTATCACAAGTGCAAAAAGTGTTTTTTTCCACACTAATACAAGTGCAAAAGTGGTTTCCTGCACCAACACAAGTGCGAAAAGTGGTTTTTCAACACTAACACAAGTGCGAAAAGTGGTTTTACCACACTAATACAAGTGCGAAAAGTGGTTTTTCAACACTAACACAAGTGCGAAAAGTGTTTTTTCCACACTAATACAAGTGCAAAAGTGGTTTCCTGCACCAACACAAGTGCGAAAAGTGGTTTTTCAACACTAATACAAGTGCAAAAGTGGTTCCTGCACCAACACAAGTGCGAAAAGTGGTTTTTCAACACTAACACAAGTGCGAAAAGTGGTTTTTCAACACTAACACAAGTGCGAAAAGTGTTTTCTCCACACTAATACAAGTGCAAAAGTGGTTTCCTGCACCAACACAAGTGCGAAAAGTGGTTTTTCAACACTAACAAGTGCGAAAAGTAGTTTTTCAACACTATCACAATGCAAAAAGTGTTTTTTCCACACTAATACAAGTGCAAAAGTGGTTTCCTGCACCAACACAAGTGCGAAAAGTGGTTTTTCAACACTAACACAAGTGCGAAAAGTGGTTTTTCAACACTATCACAAGTGCAAAAAGTGTTTTTTCCACACTAATACAAGTGCAAAAGTGGTTTCCTGCACCAACACAAGTGCGAAAAGTGGTTTTTCAACACTAACACAAGTGCGATAAGTGGTTTTTCCACACTAATACAAGTGCAAAGGTGGTTTCCTGCACCAACACAAGTGCGAAAATTGGTTTTTCAACACCAACACAGGTGCGAAAAGTGGTTTTTTCAACACTATCACAAGTGCAAAAAGTGTTTTTTCCACACTAATGCAAGTGCAAAAGTGGTTTCCTGCACCAACACAAGTGCAAAAAGTGGTTTTTCAACACTAACACAAGTGCGAAAAGTGTTTTTTCAACACTAACACAAGTGCGAAAAGTGTTTTTTCCACACTAATACAAGTGCAAAAGTGGTTTCCTGCACCAACACAAGTGCGAAAAGTGGTTTTTCAACACTAACACAAGTGCGAAAAGTGGTTTCCTGCACCAACACAAGTGCGAAAAGTGGTTTTTCAACACTAACACAAGTGCGAAAAGTGGTTTTACCACACTAATACAAGTGCGAAAAGTGGTTTTTCCACACTAATACAAGTGCAAAAGTGGTTTCCTGCACCAACACAAGTGCGAAAAGTGGTTTTTCAACACTAACACAAGTGCGAAAAGTGGTTTTTCAACACTAACACAAGTGCGAAAAGTGGTTTTTCCACACTAATACAAGTGCAAAAGTGGTTTCCTGCACCAACACAATGTGCGAAAAGTGGTTTCCTGCACCAACACAAGTGCGAAAAGTGGTTTTTCAACACTAACACAAGTGCGAAAAGTGGTTTTTCAACACTAACACAAGTGCGAAAAGTGGTTTTTCAACACCAACACAAGTGCGAAAAGTGTTTTTTCCACACTAATACAAGTGCAAAAGTGGTTTCCTGCACCAACACAAGTGCGAAAAGTGGTTTTTCAACACCAACACAAGTGCGAAAAGTGTTTTTTCCACACTAATACAAGTGCAAAAGTGGTTTCCTGCACCAACACAAGTGCGAAAAGTGGTTTTTCAACACTAACACAAGTGCGAAAAGTGGTTTTTCAACACTATCACAAGTGGGAAAAGTGGTTTTTCAACACTAACACAAGTGCGAAAAGTGGTTTTTCAACACTATCACAAATGCAAAAAGTGTTTTTTCCACACTAATACAAGTGCAAAAGTGGTTTCCTGCACCAACACAAGTGCGAAAAGTGGTTTTTCAACACTAACACAAGTGCGAAAAGTGGTTTTTCAACACTAACACAAGTGCGAAAAGTGGTTTTCCACACCAATACAAGTGCAAAAGTGGTTTCCTGCACCAACACAAGTGCGAAAAGTGCTTTTTCAACACTAACACAAGTGCGAAAAGTGCTTTTTCAACACTAACACAAGTGCGAAAAGTGCTTTTTCCACACTAATACAAGTGCAAAAGTGGTTTCCTGCACCAACACAAGTGCGAAAAGTGGTTTTTCAACACTAACACAAGTGCGAAAAGTGGTTTTTCAACACTATCACAAGTGCAAAAAGTGTTTTTTTCCACACTAATACAAGTGCAAAAGTGGTTTCCTGCACCAACACAAGTGCGAAAAGTGGTTTTTCAACACTAACACAAGTGCGAAAAGTGTTTTTCAACACTAACACAAGTGCGAAAAGTGGTTTTTCCACACTAATACAAGTGCAAAAGTGGTTTCCTGCACCAACACAATGTGCGAAAAGTGGTTTCCTGCACTAACACAAGTGCGAAAAGTGGTTTTTCAACACCAACACAAGTGCGAAAAGTGTTTTTTCCACACTAATACAAGTGCAAAAGTGGTTTCCTGCACCAACACAAGTGCAAAAAGTGGTTTTTCAACACCAACACAAGTGCGAAAAGTGTTTTTTCCACACTAATACAAGTGCAAAAGTGGTTTCCTGCACCAACACAAGTGCGAAAAGTGGTTTTTCAACACTAACACAAGTGCGAAAAGTGGTTTTTCAACACTATCACAAGTGGGAAAAGTGGTTTTTCAACACTAACACAAGTGCGAAAAGTGGTTTTTCAACACTATCACAAATGCAAAAAGTGTTTTTTCCACACTAATACAAGTGCAAAAGTGGTTTCCTGCACCAACACAAGTGCGAAAAGTGGTTTTTCAACACTAACACAAGTGCGAAAAGTGGTTTTTCAACACTAACACAAGTGCGAAAAGTGGTTTTCCACACCAATACAAGTGCAAAAGTGGTTTCCTGCACCAACACAAGTGCGAAAAGTGCTTTTTCAACACTAACACAAGTGCGAAAAGTGCTTTTTCAACACTAACACAAGTGCGAAAAGTGCTTTTTCCACACTAATACAAGTGCAAAAGTGGTTTCCTGCACCAACACAAGTGCGAAAAGTGGTTTTTCAACACTAACACAAGTGCGAAAAGTGGTTTTTCAACACTATCACAAGTGCAAAAAGTGTTTTTTTCCACACTAATACAAGTGCAAAAGTGGTTTCCTGCACCAACACAAGTGCGAAAAGTGGTTTTTCAACACTAACACAAGTGCGAAAAGTGGTTTTTCAACACTAACACAAGTGCGAAAAGTGGTTTTTCAACACTATCACAAGTGCAAAAAGTGTTTTTTTTCCACACTAATACAAGTGCAAAAGTGGTTTCCTGCACCAACACAAGTGCGAAAAGTGGTTTTTCAACACTAACACAAGTGCGAAAAGTGGTTTTACCACACTAATACAAGTGCGAAAAGTGGTTTTTCAACACTAACACAAGTGCGAAAAGTGTTTTTTCCACACTAATACAAGTGCAAAAGTGGTTTCCTGCACCAACATAAGTGCGAAAAGTGGTTTTTCAACACTAACACAAGTGCAAAATGTGGTTTTTCAACACTAACACAAGTGCGAAAAGTGGTTTTTCAACACTATCACAAGTGCAAAAAGTGTTTTTTTCCACACTAATACAAGTGCAAAAGTGGTTTCCTGCACCAACACAAGTGCGAAAAGTGGTTTTTCAACACTAATACAAGTGCGAAAAGTGGTTTTTCAACACTAACACAAGTGCGAAAAGTGGTTTTTCAACACTAACACAAGTGCGAAAAGTGGTTTTTCCACACTAATACAAGTACAAAAGTGGTTTCCTGCACCAACACAAGTGCGAAAAGTGGTTTTTCAACACTAACACAAGTGCGAAAAGTGGTTTTTCAACACTATCACAAGTGCAAAAAGTGTTTTTTCCACACTAATACAAGTGCAAAAGTGGTTTCCTGCACCAACACAAGTGCGAAAAGTGGTTTTTCAACACTAACACAAGTGCGATAAGTGGTTTTTCCACACTAATACAAGTGCAAAGGTGGTTTCCTGCACCAACACAAGTGCGAAAATTGGTTTTTCAACACCAACACAGGTGCGAAAAGTGGTTTTTCAACACTATCACAAGTGCAAAAAGTGTTTTTTCCACACTAATGCAAGTGCAAAAGTGGTTTCCTGCACCAACACAAGTGCAAAAAGTGGTTTTTCAACACTAACACAAGTGCGAAAAGTGGTTTTTCAACACTAACACAAGTGTGAAAAGTGTTTTTTCCACACTATATACAAGTGCAAAAGTGCTTTCCTGCACCAACACAAGTGCGAAAAGTGGTCTCTAGCCTCGGTAAACGTCAGGTGTGGGTGGCTTATGCTAAACAGGCTAGAGACAAGCTTCTGGGCAACACTTTCTTGTGGATACACCCTTCTGCTATCAAACTAAAGCCTAAAAACGGCCGTTACACATTCTTTGGTAGGCACCTGGGTATTATTGACCCTCAGTTGGCTGCCAACGCTTCCAAGGACAAGCCGTTTGGTAAGGAATGGCGCACACACACCAACAGCAGGACTGGCCTGTTAACGGCAGCATACAAGACACGAGCTGTTCTTGGTTATGTACAATGGCTAAGCGAACAACGAGCTTCCACTTTACCGTGGATGCGTATGTTTGTTTCCATGAAAGCTACATTCTTCGAACCTACCCTTAAAAAGGTAGACTAAGCTTACCTTGGCTTTTTCCTGTAGCTGCAGGAGATGGTCCAGTCTTCTATTCAATGCTGATATCTCCGTTGTTGGGTACCACTCCTGTGGCGACTTGTTAGACGTTATGACGACTAATGGTGAATTAAACACGACTGTTGCTCCTTTTATGGGTAATCTCAAAGGGTAACGGTCAAGTAGCTGTAGCATCGACGTGTACGGCATATCTGCCTCTCCGTCAAATTCATCAATGATTACCACTTGCTGACCTAAATACCCATCCCACCACTGTCCTGGTGGTTTAAAGCATAGAGTCTCCTCTTCCTTTCCAATCTCAAAGGCTAACTTACTTTTCCCCACTCCTGTAGGGCCTATTAGAGCCAAGTACGTCTTGTGAACCGGGAGACTACTCCACAACAACGTCTTGTGAACAGGAAGACTCCTCCACGACAACGTCTTGTGAACCGGAACTCATCCACATCAACGTCTTGTGAACCGGAAGACTCCTCCACAACAACGTCTTGTGAACCCGAATACTCCTCCACAACAGCGTCTTGTGAAACGGAAGACTCCTCCACAACAACGTCTTGTGAACCGGAAGACTCCTCCACAACAACGTCTTGTGAACCGGAAGACTCCTCCACAACAACGTCTTGTGAACCGGAAGACTCCTCCACAACAACGTCTTGTGAACCGGAAGACTCCTCCACAACAACGCCTTGTGAACTGGAAGACACCTCCACAACAACGTCTTGTGAACGATAAGACACCTTCATACCACCATCTTGACAATCGGAAGAATCATTCACACCAATTAATCGTGAACGGGGAGACTCATAAAGCTTCGCTTCCCTGAAAAAGAACAGTCCTCTTCAATCACAACTTTGTGCAGATGTGCGATGTAAAATGTAAAAATAAGAATGTAAAAACACCATGATTGAGCACATGGAGAGTGTAGAAATTGAATGAAGAAGATAAAACACTAAAAAGTGAGGAAGAAGAGTGAAATAGCGAATTTTGGTTATTCTTGATATGAACATAAGAATATATGAATGAATATGAATATATATACATAAATTTTTTGTATACTGAATCGAGGCTCGTGAAAGAGCTGACATTTACTTCACAAACAAATCAACCAGACAAACAAAATATATAAAAAGAGGGAGCGGAAGACAAGAGAAGGGGAAGCACACAAACACTTGAGGGCACACAACATTTAAGAGCAGGGAGATGTGTGGGAGGGAGAGGGCTTGGGGGAAGGGGGGTGGCAGAAGTATCAAACACAAGGACACCAAGGACTTCCAGGACAGAAGTTGGTATTTCAAAAAAGTGGAATTGGGGTGAAATTAGCGGGGATAGAAAAGATCAATGTTTTGGATGGGTGAAGATAAGAGATGGTGGTGAACAGCTGTTTTAAAGACCTGGAGGGTGGAGTGGGATTGAAGAGAGTGAGGGAGTTTGTTCCAGAGGCGGGAGAAAAGAGGAATGAAGGAGTGAAGGTGAGCAGAGAGTCTTGATTTTGGCAGTTTAACCATAAGAGGGTTGCAGGCAGATCTTGTGCGACCTGTAGGAATATTTGCTGGACAGAGCCCAGAGAGAGCTGGGGGGGCAAGGCCAGAGAGGAGTCGGTAGAAGACAGAAAGACCACCAACCTGACTGCGGTGAGTGAGTGAGAGGCCCTTGGAGTTAGCTTCATCGCGGGAGATTCCAATGATTCTGAATGCGTTGGTTTCAACAGCGTGAAGACGAGCTAGGTGTGAGGCAGGTACACCAGCCCAGAGGGGAGAGCAGTATTCCATTGAGCTGCGGATGAAAGCCTTGTATGTGGTGAGGAGCTCAGGTGTGCCAAAGAAGGACTTCGCACGACGGAGGATGCCCAGTCGGCAACTGGCTTTGGAGGCCAGATTTGAAATGTGGTTTTCCCAGGAAAGATCATAGCAGATAGTGAGACCCAAAAGCTTGAGTGACAGAACTTCTTGGAGAGGATTATTCAGAAAGTGGATGGGAGGGTTGTCCAGTCGGTCTTTTCGGAGAGACATCGTAAGAGTGTGAGATTTGTCAGGATTGAAAGACATGTTCCACTTGTATGCCCAGTCTGTGATTTTGTCCAGGTCTGCAGAGAGTGAGGAGGCTGCAGACTGCCGACCTGAGGGATGAAGAATGGAGCGACAGAGAGTCGTCATCAGCAAAGAGATAGAGAGGATTTTCAAGAGTCAGAGAGATCATTGATATATATACCACCTTTAGAGGCCATTTTTCCCCGCAAAGCGGGGGTTGGCCTTTTTCGGAAACCTTGGTTGTTGTTGTTTTTTGGTCCCCTTTTTGAAGCAATGTTTTACGGCCGGATGCCCTTCCTGACGCCAACCCTTTTTGCCGCCTTTTAACAACAAACAGGGAATTACCAGTGAACTGGTACTCAATTAGCCGACCTCGGAAGGATGACAGGCTGAGTCAACCCCCCTGGCGTTAATTCAGCGATCGACCGGGATTCGAACCCAGGATCCTAGGATCCTAAGCCGGCACCCTAGCCGCTAGCCCAACACCAGGGCTAGAGAGATCATTGATGAAGACCAGAAAAAGCACAGGGCCCAGAACACTGCCTTGGGGAACTCCAGCCTGAACAGGAAGAGGAGATGAGAGAAACCCATTCAGGGCCACACGTTGACTACGACTAGAGAGGAAGTCCGCCAGCCATGCGTGGAGATTTCCATGGATACCAAAAGAAGATAGTTTGGTGAGCAGAGCGGGGTGCCAGACCGTATCGAAGGCACATGATATGTCAAGGGAGACAGCTCTAATTTCCTGTTTGGCATTGAGGACCTCCATCCATTGTTGAGAAAGCAGAAGCAGCATGTCCAGAGTAGAGTGACCAGGTCTGAAACCAAATTGATGATCAGAGATCAAGCCATTGGAGAAGAGGAAAGATTTCATATCTGAAGCAGATATTTTGCCAGCGTTTGCCAGGAAAGAAGCATTTGTTCTGAACATTTCATTTCAGGTATGAATCCGTGAGAGTCTGATCATTATTTGCCATGTTCACAGATTAAATAAAATATGAAATTCCGCCAGAAATATCCGAAATGACATCAGAAACTCAAGTTCATATTAATGACCTACGTGGTGGGACTGACCTCTCCCTCTCAACACTGACGGACAAACTACCCCAACTACTGCCTCAATCCCCCGCTACCTCTCAACACTGACGGACAAACTACCCCAACTACTGTCTCAGATCCCCATCTACATCTCAACACAGACGGACAAACTACCCCAACTACTGCCTCAATGCCCCGCTACCTCTCAACACTGACGAACAAACTACCCCAACTACTGTCTCAGATTCCCCTCCACCTCTCAACACTGACGGACAAACGACCCCAACCCAGACCCACGGCACGGAGTTTCTCCTCGTTCCGCTCACGAGCGACAGTATCCAATTCGTCTGCATCATTATCCGCCATAATATGCGGTAACAAACTTTGTTGGTCCCAGAATGTTACACTCTCGATTAAAATATACAATGCATCAGAAACAAGCGATCGAAACACACGAAACAGAAGCTAAAAACCGAGGTGAACCAACTGCAACGCTGACGCAATCAACACAACAGAGAGTTTTTGTTTTCACACACACCAACCGTTATTCGGTCGTGTCCAGGGCCAATGCCAGGAAGTGACGTCACGTCGGATCCGAGAATCGGAGGAATCATTGACACCAATTCTTCGTGAACGGGGAGACTCATAAGTCATAAAGCTTTGCTTCCCTGAAAAAGAACAGTCCTCTTCAATCACAACTTTGTGCAGATGTGAAATGTAAAAATGAGAATGTAAATCCACAATGATTGAGCACATGGAGAATGGAGAAATTGAATGAAGGAAACAAAACACTCATCAGCGAGGAAGAAGAGTAAATTACGGCAGTTAATTCCGGGTACTCGTAACGGTTCCCGCCCTATGGGCGGCGCTCCAATTGGTACCCGCCCTATGGGCGGGGCTCCAATTGAGAAGCCCAAATGAAAAGCCAAAATATCAGAAATTGAAGGTTTTTTTCATTTTAAACGATTCATGTAAACATCCGTTGAATCATATCACACGCAAATCATCAAAATCTCAACAGTATCTTTTGAATTTCACTAAAAGCCACATCACTGTTCATATCGGTAAATATTATTTCATCATGTTTCAAATCGTGATCGATACACGATGATCGTGATCGATAAATCATGTTCACAATCGCCATGTCGTACGTACTCCCGATACGTGTACCAAAGTCCCGACAACTGTAACTGCACCAAATCAACAGTTAAAAGGATTTTGAGCTGACAGCTGTTGCGCTTGCGGCCTTGGCAAGATCGATGGAGACAGGAGACCAAAGCTGAAATTGGAAAAACCAAATGGCCTATTTTACTCCTCGAGATCCCAGGATTACCCACAAAATATCGTTTCGACGGGTTGAGCCGTTTTTGCGGTACCTTCGAACAGACGGACAGACATTTGGTAAATTAAAGAAAGATTATTGATGTGAAAAGAAAAAATTCACTTTATGTTGTGAAAAACCCTTGTGTCGTACCTTTGTTACGTTTGTTACCTTTGTCACGTTTTCTTCCGAAACAGACGCGTCTCGGAAAGCCGAAAAGATTCGCAGCAATAAAACTCCATGAAAAACCGAGAGCCACAAAAATTGCGTCCGACGCCGACAGAGATTAAGCGAATTGCGAACGTTTTATCTGATTGTGGCGTAACATTGTTACCATGCGTCACATTGTCCTCAACGCAGCCACGTTTGTATTTCAACAACAAGGAGTTTAAGCGCCATTCGAATCATAGTTTCTCATTCTTCATGATTGTTATTTTTTAATTGTAAAAGAAATAAATCGTTTATTTTTTGTGGAGAACATTTGCCGTGCTGGGTGTGCTGAGTTACCAAGTTTCTGGTGGAGCGCTCGCCAAGTTGCTTAAACACTCAGTGCAAAAATGTTGATTTGGAACAACTGGCTTGGGAAGCGCCAGCGAGCTGCTCGGTACCTGAGCATACCCCGGGTCAACCCGGCATAAATGTGCCTAACGACTCTGCTGCTGATCACACTGTCATGGATTAGAACAGTGTTTAACTTTTGTGACTTTTAATCTGGAGCCTCTCAACAGCAGTAGACAGTTGAAAGCTGGGACGCGCACTCCATGGTCTGTGCCCCCACCGCACCCACTGAACTTGGTAACTGAACACACCAGGGATTGATTTAGGGGCAGGTTGGGGGTGGTCGAAGGGACATCAACCGAATTATATTTTAATCATAATAATATTAATCGTCTATTTCAAAATCCTTTCTTGAATAAATACATTGTAATTCTTTTAAAATAAAGGATTATTTTTTTTATTATTATTATTTTTTTTTTTTATTATTATTATTACCGCCTTTAATAGGAGGTGTTGTTTCCCTTTCTCCTCCACCACCTCCTCGTTTTAACACTCCTTTCGGACATATAACTGTGACGTCACCACACTCGGGATCCGCCATGTTGGATTGCCAGGAGTTTAAACAAAGCGAAACTACATGTGGATTGTACTATTTTTTAAATGGCGAAGTCTTGCGCTGTATTTTGTTAAATCAGTCGTGACAACAGACAAGATTGGATGTCATATTTATAGACTGCTTACATTTCGTCTTAAGGAAGGGAAACGCGAGAGAGGACCACAGAAAGAATACGCATGCAGTTCCATCGAATTCACCAGGAAACCTAGTTGTAAATTTACATCCTCATAAAAGGAGTTCATGTTTTTCATCTCCAGTTTTATTTTCAACAAATTGACGCATTTAGTTCCACACACCAAACATGTCCCTTTTTTATAATCTCACTATAATTCACCAAATGTCCGTCTGTCTGTTCGAAGGTACCGCAAAAACGGCTCAACCGATCGCAACGATATTTTGGGTGGGTATTCCTGGGACGCCTGGGAGTAAAATAGGCTATATTGTTTTTTAAATTTCCCCAAGTTTTCCAATTTTCCAATTTTCCAGTTTTTCCAAACACGATGGAATAATATTTACCGATATGAACAGTGATGTGGCTTTTATTGAAACTCTAAAATACTGTTTAGATTTTGATGACAATTATGAACCTACCGCGAATGCGGAAGTGGACAAATAACGGCAATGCGCGGGATTGATAATATCCAAACACAACCGTCATTCAATCGTAATGTTAAATCGTCAAACGTTAATCGTGTTAATCGTTTTGTTAAAGTATCAATTGATGATTGGAATTGAGTGAATACAATTACGATTTTGAATTCGTAATTGTATTCACCCAGCCATACGGACCTTCACATCAGGATTTAAATATTTGTTTATGTCACGAATGTTGTTAAAAGTTCATTTTTTTTATTAATGTTATTTCATTTATGATTGGAGTAATGCTGTTTGTCATGAAAAAAGAGATATCGGGTTCAAGTGAATGATGAAATGATGTGACGGTTTCTCCTTTCTAAATGTGAATTCATGGATCGCCATATGCAGATTCGCCATTGACTGGGTATGGAACACACGTACCTATTTGTTTGCGAACGGGTACGTTTTTCATGGAAGTCCTTGACGAACTTGCTGTCCATGTCTGACGTGCAACTGAAGGTGCTCCAGGAATGTGGAATTTATTGGTTTCATGCTTTAGCATTCGCCATTTCTGTAATGTCTGTTTGCTTCTGGCCTCCCACCCGTGCATAGCACGGGTACCTCACTCGTAAAATTAATTTAACATTTCAGTTGTGAGCTGTGAGTTGTGATTTCCTGTGCCATTGAGAATCCCTGTAGGTGTGTGAACCACTGTGTGGTTGTGAGCTCCTGTGTGATTGAGAACCCATGTAAGTGTGTGAACCACTGTGTGGTTGTGAGCTCCTGTGTGATTGAGAACCCCTATAGGTGTGTGAACCACTGTGTGGTTGTGAGCTCCTGTGTTATTGAGAACCCCTGTAGGTGTGTGACCCACTGTGTGGCTGTGAGCTCTTGTGTTGAGAACCCCTGTGGGTGTGTGAACCACTGTGTGGTTGTGAGCTCCTGTGTGTGAACCACGGTGTGTGAACCACTGTGTGGTTGTGAGCTCCTGTGTGTGAACCACGGTGTGTGAACCACTATGTGGTTTCATTCATTGCACACAAGTAAATCACGCTGCTCGCAAAGTAACGTGTAAGGAGTGAAAGACTTGGGAAAGATGGCTTCTTATTTGTGTCATTGGTGATGTAGCAAGGCTGACCGCGTATGAGAGTGACAGCAGGGGTGGGTTCATCTTACCAATCAGCTAGCTGGTGCTTTGAAATGGACATTGCACTTTGAAACCCCCAATAAATGTAATAACGTCCTGCCCAGGCATCTGTGAGTGTGTGCGCCACGGCCATGTGGTTGGATTAAAGCGGTGGTTGAGGACGAGGACTCATGTTTGCGGTTTGTGTGGTGGGCTGGAACATGAGGAGAGCGACGTTTGCTGCTTTGCCTATTTTCCTTACTTGGCTCCAGATGTTTCAGGGTCCGCTCGTGGCTTTCCCGTCGGCAATGCCGGAGGATGCTTGGATTACATTGCAGAGGAGAAGGAGACATTTGCGGTCCATTGAGAGGAGACTGTTTCGTAAATAGTTTCCTCTGTGCACGGCACCTGGAATCGTGACCTCTGAATGGGCTTTGGAACCATATACATAATACATACGCAAAATCTGTCGCGGCCGTATTTACATATATATATTTTTCCATCTACTTATTACATGCGCAAAAAGTGACCCTTTTTATTTTTTACAATTGTTGCTCTCTATGCTTATGTAATATGTAGATAGCCCCTTTGCAGTTTCTTACATGTTGTGGGCCCTAGAGATGGATAAATACGTCGTTTTTAGGTCATCTGATCTCGATCTCATCTCGAAGAGATGAACTGATAAAATGGGTTATGATATCTGTCTGTCCGTCCGTCCATCCGTCCACTGTGGTTTGGTGGGCTCCGTCTGTTAACTTTTTTGCTATTTTCTGCTACTCCTTCCTTATTACCTGGCTGATTGTTCTGAAACTTGACACATTTAATACAAGACAGTAGCCCACACAATCCATCAGGTTAAGATTTTTAGATTTCGGATATTAATGGCAGGTCCCTGAAACATCGGAATGCCGACTCATCCCTTATTTTCCAACCGATTGATCTGAAACCAGATACAACCCTTCAACTCGATGTAGTAAGGGAAACATATGAAAATCTGTTAACTAAATTGTTACCAAAAAATTTCTTCACCAATATGTTTGTAAAGGTGTGTAATAACATGTGTTAAAATGTTGAAGGTCAACTCCCGTGGGAAACCCAGAAAAAAAGCTGTTGAATTCGGGTACCGAAAAATTATTTTCGAGAATTTTTATTTTTTTTAATCGGCCCTTAAGTAACTTATGAGGGGTCAAATAAGGGTTTTTCATGATTCTGAGTTGATTGTTAACATTTATATTTCACCACAGACACTCCTTTGTGGAAAAATAATTTCTAAATATATCTCATTTTCTACTTTGCAGGACATGGAGTCTAGCAATATGGATGAAGACGTTACTCCACCTGTGCTCAATTGCTTCATCTGTGCACGCTCGGATACACCAGCTGAAAGGCTCATACAGGCAACTCCAAAGGGATACTCAACTTTATTGAAACAAGCAGAAACTGTCGAAAATGTTACTGTTGTGGAACGTATGAAGGAGGCTCAAAAGGAAGGAAAACTGAGGTACCACCAGAAGTGTAAAAATGATCTGTACAACAACTTTGTTGCAACCACCAAGAAGTCAGCTCAAGCATCAAAGGCAGAGAAAGAGTCATCAAAGTTGAAGAGAAGACGCACTACTTGTGAGTTCAGTTCATCAACTGGCTGCAGTTCTAGAAGATCACAGTCAGTTGACCTCCTGTATAAGGATGTATGCATTCTTTGCAACCAACCAGCCCAGCTCTACAAAAATAATCCAGCACAAGCTAGAAAGAAATACAGAGTGCCAGATAATTTGACTGCAGATACACTGAAGGCAAGCTTGCTGAAGACAGCACGGAGTCGCGGGGATGACTGGAGCACTGAAGTCACTGGACGCCTGGAAGGGATCAACGACTTGGTAGCAGAAGAAACACTGTACCATTTGCGATGCAAACTTATGTTTGCGAGAGGTGACAGTTTGTCCAAGACTGATGAGGAAGGAAGAGAGGACAGAGGAGTATTGATGAGGAGCGAGAGGCAGTTTTTATTGAATTCTGCGAATGGTTAGACTCAGAATTAGAGCATGGGGGTAATGAACATGGACCAAGTCCATGAAAAGCTGCAGGAGTTTGATCAGTCACCAGAGAAGAGCCTTTCTTATTCAAAGCATTGGCTAAAGATAAAACTTCTAGAGAAATACGAAGACACCTTGTATTTCACAACACAGGAAAGAAGGGCAGATGTACTCTGTCTCAAAGATGGCACCGACAATATTCTGCGAGTGCATCATGCTAATCTTGACCATGGAGATGAGAAGACTCAGATCATAAAGACGGCACTCAAGTTCATATCCAATGATATTGCCTTGATTGATTTAGGTCCAAAGTCATACCCCACCACACACAGTATGACTGACATCGATAGTCAGCTGACACTTGTTCCTGCAAGCCTTCAGATGTTCTTGAGACCGATTGTCAAGACAGACGAAAGAGTTGCCGTTTGGGGGCAGAATTTTATTAAGGCCTGTCGACCTCGGTCTGGAGTATTGCCACACCAAATGGGGCTTGCCATACAACTTGATCATAGATTTGGTCAAAATGGATGCTCAACAAGTTCCACCGGCTGGGATACACTGAGTCTTACACGGAGACACAAAACTACAAATACTGCTTCCTTAATAGTAGGAGTGGAGATGATGTTCCAGATACTTCTGGCATTCTTGACACCATTGTGGAGGAAACCGATGAACAGATCAATGATGAGGTTGCGGTTGATGCTGCGCTTGAGGATCAATCAGTGATGACAGCCAAAGTGCCAGCCAGTGAAAGTGAATTGTCAAGTAATGATCAGGTGGTCTTTATGGAGGTTGGGGAAACAAACAATACAGTCACTCAGTTTGTTGGAGACAATATAGATTTAAACATTGTCTCTATTCACGGAAACACTCCCTTTCACTCAATGGGTTGGATCGAAGTCACCTCTCCGGCACCACCTTTGCCAGTTCCGGCACCACCTTTGCCAGATCTGGCACCACTTGCGATTTTCAAGTACATTTACCATGGACGAGATACTACATTGGGTGAAATTCGGTACAACATGTTCTCAAGGAAGGCAGCGGCAGGAGTGATCAAACCAGAGACTCTACCTCCAACAGAGGGTGCAGCTGCACAACATTCACTCCGTGCCTACCTGCAGACCCGGGACTGGATCCTTCTACAGAGCATGTCTCTGAACCCCAGTGACTATGGATGGACAATAGGTGTGCATGGGTATGAGCCAGTTCCAACACTGGACCCCACGGCTCCTGAGGAGCTATTGCAGTTCACGAGCTGTAATTGTCATGGAGATTGCAGCAACCGGCGATGCAGCTGCAAGAAGAATGGGGTCACGTGCATCTCGGCCTGTGGAGTCTGTAATGGCATTACATGCAGAAACTGCAGTCATGATGTTGTTGAGTCTCAAGAAGACATAGACAATGAATGTTGAAACTTCTGACATTGTGAATGAGAAATAACTCTTGAGTATTATATATGTATGTGAAATAAAAGCTACTTTGTGTGTAAATGTAAAAGTGAAAATATAAATGTTAACAATCAACTCAGAATCATGAAAAACCCTTATTTGACCCCTCATAAGTTACTTAAGGGCCGATTAAAAAAAATAAAAATTCTCGAAAATAATTTTTCGGTACCCGAATTCAACAACTTTTTTTCTGGGTTTCCCACGGGAGTTGAACTTCAACATTTTAACACATGTTATTACACACCTTTACAAACATATTGGTGAAGAAATTTTTTGGTAACAATTTAGTTAACAGATTTGTGAAATATCTCATAAAATGCCCTTACTCGAAGGCATGAAATATGTAACGATGTTTTTGTTTTTTTGAATTGACCCCCGGTTAATGCCCCAGTGGTTGGGGTTCTTCGGGTCACAGTGGTCAAAGCAGATAAAAACAATTCTCATATTGGGTCATTCCTGGTGGAATTTTTTTGCTGTCTCTTAAATTTTCTTCAGGTGGGAAGCGTGTGGATTCGAAATGGCGTGGCTTCGAAACTTCACTCGAGTTTCGATTATCATTTAATCAGACTTTGTCTAATGGTGGTAATTGAGTGGTGTAATGGTTAGAATGAGTCTGCTCTGAGTCTGGGAGGTCAGTGGTTGATAACCCCAAACAAATCATACCAAATACTTTTAAAATGGTATGTGCTGCTTCTTTGCTTGAAGCTTAATATTTAAAAAGGACACAGCACGGACAAATAACCATCGGTTGGCAGCCACTGTGCAGGTTGTTTTATTTGGGTTTTTTCGTATACAAGATCGAGGCTCGTGTAAGAGCTAACATTAATCACAAAAAAAAAAACGGACACATAAAATATATTATAAAGGGAGCGGGAGACACGATGAGGAGAGAGAGGGAAGCACACAAGTACAACATTAGAGAACAGGGACATCGGGAGATCTGTGGGAGGGAGAGGGCTTGGAGGGAGGAGGCATGGGAAAGGGGATGGGGGGGGGGGAGGTAGAAAACACATGGACACTGCGAGAACTTCCAGGAAAGAAGTTGGTTTGATGGGCTTTTTGGCCTCCTGTGGTTGAAGTTCCTTTTAAGGAAAGCCATTATTATCATTACTGTTAAGTTTCACATGTATTTTGATATTTAATGGACATCATTCACGAACTCATCCGCTCTCTTGTTCCACTTCATTTTTGGGGAAAATGCCAGGGGCATAGAAAAGGCCCCTTTATATGGTACTAGCAGGAGTACCCGGCGTTGCCGGGGGCAGGGGGGTGAGGAGGTGGGGGGAGGGAGGGGTGGGAGGAGGCAGGAGAGGGAGGGGTGAGGAATGGAGTGGAATGGGGAGGGGTGCGAGAGGTGAGGGGAGAGGGAGGGGTAAGATATACCACATGTACATATTTTGGGGGGGGGGGGGAAGGGGAGAGGTTGCTTTGATAGGCCCCTCCGTTTTGGGGGAGGTGGATGAGAAGGAGAAAAAATTCTTGTGAACCGTCTTGTGAACCGTCTTGTTTTTTTGGCCTAAAACACTCACAGACACTCACTGATGAACTTCTGAAAGTTTGACGAAGATCCGTTCAGCCATCTCTGAGAAAAATGGTGACACACAGACAGACAGACAGACAAACGGCTCTCTTTTATAGTAGATGTGCCATGTGGCAAAGTATAGAAAAGAAGGGACGGGAGACAAGACGTGGCTTTCCGTATTTATATATTTTGTTTGGACTTGGACTGTTTTCTACAACATAGCTTGTAGAAAATGTCGAACAATAGAAATTAAGGGGCATTCAAAAAATCTCGTGTGCATGCTGGACTACCCTTGTGTTCTTAGGAGGAACCAAATAATGTGAAAACAGGAATTGCATTTTAAAATATCCTGAACAAACATTATAAGCTAGATATCTGGGATCACAAAGCAATCCCCAAGGGTAAACCTCCCCCGGCTTACCCTTCGCGATTGCCCGCGACGTACCCTTGGCCCATGATACAATTATGGCATATTTCTTTCGGACTGCCATATGACCTTGACCTTCAACATTTAGGGATAGAGTGTAAATTAAGAAAAAGTGTCCACATCTATAGTCTCTCCAAAAAACTCAACATCATGAAAATCAGACGAAAATTATTCAAGTTATGATCAAAAAGGTGTTTTTTTGTTAATTAGGTCACAATCCCTAAAAGGCAGGTCAAGGACATTAATCAAATACCAGGTGCATGACTTCAGTGCAGGTGCACTATTGTGATGGAAGAACAACTTGGAAGGCCACGCGTTCTTTGAGATTCCACGTTGACAAAATTGAGCGATGACAAAAAACACTGGTTTTTTCAAACCGCCATTTGACATTGACCTTTAACCCAGAGGGGAATGATGTTAATTAAGCCTAACTGTGCCTTGCTCTGGGCTAAGGAAGGCAATTTCGTTGAGGTTGAAACAACCTTATTTGATGATGATATGCCTAAAATTGGGTCCTAACCTTAAAATTAGGTCAAGGTCAACTTTTCATATCAACCCACACTTTCTATTCACATTATTGATGCAACAATTATTTCCGAAAGTGCTCATACATTGGCAGAAGTAGGGAGAAAACCCAAATGGTGGTTTAGTACTCCCAGGGGCGCAAGGCCTTGACCTTTAACCCGGAGGGGTATGATGTAAATTAAACGTAAATTATCCTTGCTCTATGTTATCGAGAGACTAGAGAGGACATTTTCGTTCTGATCGGACAAAAATATCGGACAAGTCGAGTTTTGGTGAAAATGTTAAAATGGCCATAATTAGGTCATGACCTTAAATTAGGTCAAGGTCAAAAAAATCGACCCCACGTATTTTCGATTCACATTATTGATGCAAAATTAAATTGCGAAAGTCCCAGCCGGCTCAGAGAGACAGCTTGGAAATTCAGAGTGCAGTTTTCATTCCCTCAATTTCACGTCACCCGTCACCATTTTCCGTGTCAGGTCGAGGACGAATACCGAGGACGATGGACGGACATTCCAGAGGTTCGGGTCCAAATCCGAATTTTAGATGTTTGTTTCACACACTCCAATTTATAATCGCAATTGTAAATCTGTCACCGTGGCGTGAACCTGTAAACCAATCATGCCCAGTTGAACGGTGTATAGGTGTCACGTATATTACAGAAGCTGGATTGCCATTACCCGCGTCATTTTGCTTACTGTACGTACTGTATGTAGAGTAATGCCCATTTGTAATGATAGGCGGCTTGCCTGTTGGTGTTGTGTGCGCTTAACCCAAATGGCAGAGGTGTATCACTTCGGACAATATAACTGTGGAAAGAAAGGTACGAACTAGTACTATGACGTGGACTGTTTGCTCCCAGTTAGGCCGCGTGTCTTGGTTAGCGAAGGCTAAAGTGTCACGACCCACCGCTCCCGGACCCTTCGAGCGCCGCCGCTTTGCCGCGCCTTCCGCGCCGCGACCGCCCGACGGGCTCCGTGTCTGTGAGGAGTTCGTGAGTCTGCGAGAGGAGCAGATTTTACTGGACGAAGTGGAGCCTTCGTTTCGGAAAATGAAGTACCAGTTCGACCACTGGGACGATGTGAGCTTATCTCCCTCTGATTTGTGTTATTTACTCGATTTCTTGCTCCGCTCTGACCTTGAGCATTTCGTTATTGAATAAATGACATTTCCTCGTCACATTCGTAATATTGATTTCTGTTCAATCTGCCACTTGTTTGACCGCCTCACCCTCTGCACTTCAATCTCCGCCCCCTCTATTTTTCTTTGAAACCCCTCCTCTTTAAAACCTTCTCGCTCTGCCTCTGCACTTCAATCTCCGCCCCCTCTATTTTTCTTTGAAACCCCGCCTCTTTAAAACCTTCTCGCTCCGCCCTCTGCACTTCAATCTCCACCCCCACTGTTTTTCTTTGAAACTCCGCCTCTTTAAAACCTTCTCGCTCCGCCCTCTGCACTTCAATCTCCACCCCCTCTGTTTTTCTTTGAAACCCCGCCTCTTTAAAACCTTCTCGCTCTGCCTCTGCACTTCAATCTCCACCCCCACTGTTTTTCTTTGAAACCCCGCCTCTTTAAACCCTCGCTCCGCCCTCTGCACGTCAATCTCCGCCCCCTCTATTTTTCTTTGAAACCCCGCCTCTTTAAAACCTTCTCGCTCCGCCCTCTGCACTTCCATCTCCGTCCCCTCTATTTTTCTTTGAAACCCCGCCTCTTTAAAACCTTCTCGCTCCGCCCTCTGCACATCAATCTCAGTCCCCTCTATTTTTCTTTGAAACCCCGCCTCTTTAAATCTTCTCGCTCCGCCCTCTGTATTTTATCACGCTCCGCCCTCTACGTACAGTACTGCCTTTGACCTTCACAAACTCCACCTTCTGTCAGGTTTCTGATCAGTGCACCCTCTGCATGATCTTGTCATGCTCGACCCCTTGCACAATGTCTGTCTGCTCCCTCTGCCACTGTTTGTACTGCACCATTCGTACTCTTTTCACAGCTGGAAAATGGTCTTTGTTTTCTACACCGCTCTACTTTTATTTCCTGTCTTTGCTACTTGCACCTTTGCCAGGAAATGTTGTTTTGGAACCCATGCATTCATTGTGTTCTTTAACTTCTCAAAGGCTTCCTTTCACAATTTTATTTTGTTGTTTTAAACATGTAAATGAGCGAGCAACATTGGCAATCATTGATAATCCATGTTATATGTCACCTTTCTCCTAATCAAAAATAAAGCATGGAATCAACAATTGCAACAGGGCACACTCACCTCTAAGCTGTGCAGCCTGGATTTGAATCCCGATCCAGCCATAAACTGTCATCCCAGTGTTTCACAGGCAGGTTGAGCCGTCAATGTGTGTCACATTCATCAATGTTCAGAATTTATACACTTATGGTCTTGATTGCAGCCCTTATCTTATTCCTCAGATTTGCAATATCGGTAAGCTTCGTTCGGTACACCAGGTCCTCCACATAACCATATGAAAAAACATCCAGAGGCGTTATGTCCAGCAAACGTGGTGCCCACAGTTTCGGATCGTCGCACCCAATCCATCAATCATTGAAGTGTTCATTGAAGAAATTGTGCACTATAAGACTCCAGTGTGGGGGAGCTCTGTATTGTTGGTAAATGACCTCTTTCCATCAGATCCACCAATTGCGGGAGTACAAGGTTCTCCAACATATTCAGCTAATAATTGTCAGACTTTATAGTGGCTTCAGCAGAGAAGAATGGCCCAATGACTCGGTGATGCATGAGGCCGCACAACACGTTAACTTTTTGGCTGTCATGCTCAAGTTCTCAGACCTCATGTGGAGGCTCAGAGCCCCAAATCATGATATTATGTCTGTTAACTTTCCCAAAACATGGAAGGTTAACTCATTTGAGAAGAGTACGCGTCATGGGAATCCGTCATCTCCGTCTCAGCATTCCAAAATATCCACTGAAAATGTGATTCATCGCATGCAGTCGTCCGGTTTAAGTGAACTTTCCATGTGTACAGCTGCAATCGCGTGTGCAGCACTTCATGTACTGTTGAGCAGTGTAGCTGCAGCTCCATGGTGGCAGTCCTAAAGGACTCATAGAGACTGCGCTCGAACGACTCACAAGTGTGTTCAACATCCTCACCACTCGTGCTTGGCTTTCTTCCATAGATCATCCTGAAGCGTTGTTGAACCCATGTAGATGATTTTGTCTTTATAAACCAGGAAACACATTGCGCTGTTTCTTGTGGGGGCACCATATGCAGCAAATGTCATCTACCGTGTATCAGGAGACTCCTGGAACCAAAAAAAAATGTAAATAAAACTTTGAGGAATATTCTTTCACATGCAGCAAACCACATTGTGATATCCCATTTCATCGTTTTTTTATTATTATGATTTGAATTTGGAATGGTAATTTGTGGAAACCCTGTACTTTGCACCACATTGTGTATAACTCAACTCTGTGCAGGATAGTTCCTCATTGACCATAACTCCCCTCTCCCTCCTCCTACCTTCAAAGTCTCCCACTGCCAATTACGCTGCAGCAGCATCCCTCTCTGCAGATCTTGTGAAAATAAGCAACTGTTCATCATCCTGTAATGTCCTGTAATGCAGGAAAGAAACAATCCTCAATTTGTATCTCCATAACAAGCAGCTGGCAAACCCTACAACAGTTTATTTCTGTGGTTACCCTCTCATCTCTGGAGCTCCTGGGACTCGCCATCAGCTTTCATCTTTATTGGGCAGATCATATCGCCAAGCGAGCCTCCAAAGCCAGGTGCTGCATTGGAAAATACATGAGTTTCCAACCTTCTGCATGCAAGAAAAGTTTACACGAGACAAATAATGTCAGGAGATTCAGAGGCTACTGGAGGATCCCTCACTTTGCTGTCCTCTGAAGTTGGAGGCCTACAATATGAGGGAGGGAGTAGCTGTGCCACCCTCAAGGCTTTTCTGAAGTCTCATGGAATATGCTTCTCCATAGTAGACCACTGCTACTGCTTTCCATCTTGCCACCCTTAAAGCAATGACGTTTAAGGCCCACCTTGTCATCAGCATCTTAGGCCAAAAGTCTGAATGTGAAGGTCAGCTTTTTGTTTACCATGAGCAAGTTAGTGGCGTTGCAGTCTTTATAGAAGGGTCAATATACGACAAAAAACTCACCTAACCCCAGAAAAATTGATAAAGGTTTTTCAATGGATTCTGGTACCATTGGGCATGCTAAATAACATACTAAAAATCTAGTAACATCTGACTTCCGGAAATGGGTCGTTTTCAAGATGGCGTCCAAGATGGCCGCCGGGAGCTTAAAATGGCCATATCTCAATTATTATTCAACCTAGAAAGGTGGTTTTGGTGTCTAACCCTAGGTTTTAGGGCCCAAGGAATCCAATTGAATCAATAAAATTACCATCAGTTAATTATTTATTGACAAGTCCAAGATGGCATCCCAAGGTGACATCCTGATCCACTAAAATGGCTCTGTCGAATAGCAGTCAACCTAGAGAGATTTTTTCAGTGTGTATACCTAGGTTTAAGGCACCCAGGAAATCATCAAAATTACTTAAATAAGCACAAAGTAATCAGGTAATCCAGTAAGCCAGGTTTACCAGCCCATTAGGCATTTGTTGTCTTATACAGTTAGTCGCTATTCATCGTCATCCTCCGACTCCTCTGGAAGAAACTTGGTATGTGGATTGTCACATTCTTCAAGTTGGCACGGTCCACAGGCAGTAGTACATGGTAGTCCATATCTTCTACAAGAGCAGCGGAGTGTCTTGCAGGCAGTGGAGCAGTTACAATGAATGACCTTCAAGAGATTGTCTGGAGCAGCGTTCATTCTTGACATAAGTGGGACAAACTGATTATCCTGCAGGCTCCACCCCCATTTCATGGCATCCATACCCTCTTCTTTTCCCATCCACACCATGATCTGGTAGTACGCTCTACGACAGTGAAGTATGGTAGCAGATTTAGTTGGGGGCAGACGCTCGGGTGTTACAAAAGACGAAGCAGAGACAACCATTCTTGCTGAAGGTGTTATATCGCATTGTTGCAAGGGAATCTTTGCACTTGCCACCAAAGAGGATAGCCATTAATCGGCATCCAAAGTCATCAATCACCTCTGTGGTCTGGTTTGGGATGGTGAATGTGTTGGCACAAGACCGAAGGACAGGCTCTCCTTTTACAAGCTTCTGGAAAGCAGTATTTTTGCCAACACCAAAAATCCGAGAAGTCGTGTCACAACCAGTCATGGCATGGATGAATATCAACTGAGAACACATGTCATGTCCGAGGATTTCTTTTAGACAGTTGATGTCATACACTTTAAAACTGCCATCAGCTTTGGACTTGTCTGATCTGAAATAAAGGCTCTTACTGTCTCCCTGCGCAAGTAAAGGAGTAAGACAAGGAGATCAGTATCTTCTCCAATCAGTGTAGTGGTGTGTAGAAGAGATGCCTCCACTGCAGCCTTTACTATATCTACGTCAGCATCTCCAGGTGCATTGACCACAGTGCAATACCTTTCTCTCAGTTCATCACTTATCATCCCGATCAGTCTCTGTTTATTGATATCTCTTGACAGGACCTCCTCCTTCTTGCCTGAGAACTTTGTCTCAGCAGTGAAGCTGACAATGGGATGAATATTGTGTCCTCTTCTCTGATGCGTGTTGTCTTTAATGGACGGCCCTTCCTCATAGCCATCAAAGACAATGGTCATAGCTGAACCATAATGCTGGATGGTGAAGTCAGCATATGTATTGGGGAGGGTATGATAGTCAGTCATACCCTCCCCAATATAAAATAGTCTGTCCCTTGCCATAACCTCTCAAGCTTTGTACAAACCTTTGTCTGTAATGATCACTGAATACTGTGGACTGGAGTCACAGGTGGCAGTGGTGTAGACACATTACACTCTTATCTCCAATCTGAAACACACACTTGGTTCATTAGCTGGTGAGTCGGAGGATGACGATGAATAGCGACTAACTGTATAAGACAACAAATGCCTAATGGACTGGTAAACCTGGCTTACTGGATTACCTGATTACTTTGTGCTTATTTAAGTAATTTTGATGATTTCCTGGGTGCCTTAAACCTAGGTATACACACTGAAAATATCTCTCTAGGTTGACTACTATTCGACAGAGCCATTTTAGTGGATCAGGATGTCATCTTGGGATGCCATCTTGGACTTGTCAATAAATAATTAACTGATGGTAATTTTATTGATTCAATTGGATTCCTTGGGCCCTAAAACCCAGGGTTAGACACCAAAAACACCTTTCTAGGTTGAATAATAATTGAGATATGGCCATTTTAAGCTCCCGGCGGCCATCTTGGACGCCATCTTGAAAATGACCCCTTTCCGGAAGTCAGATGTTACTATATTTTTAGTATGTTATTTAGCATGCCCAATGGTACCATAATCCATTGAAAAACCTTTTGTATCAATTTTTTGGGGGTTCAACCATATATTGACCCCTCTATTAGGTCTATTTTCGGCTTGCTCTTGCTGTCCTCACCTGTCTTTCTAACTGTCACACACATTCTATCAGACTTGCCTTGTGACTGTCACCAAGTCTAAACTCGTTGGTCACCTCCATTCACCCCCCACCCCGAGTCACATTTTCTCTCACATATAGAACTTCCCGAATCTGTTGTCTCTTGCCTTTTCTCTCCAGGACCTTCACGTGTGTTGCCTACCTCATGGTGTCCCAATTTTACGACACCGATTGAGAACCTTTCCCCTTTCAACTGAAACTATTCGTACTGTGGTTCATCCTCACTTACATTCTTGTCCCTATTTCCTTCGCCACACTGTCTGTTGACACTTTTGTTCTGCTGTTCCATAAGCTTTGATATCCTTTAAGAAAGTAAAAGCCTGTGGCCAATTTACACTGCCCTGCAACCGATCTGTATAAACTAATTAGGATTTTCTTCTCTTAGGCTATCCATGGCTATCGTGAGATAGAGCGGGAGAAATGGAGTGCTGAGGCTGCCTCCCTGTTGCATAGAGTTTGTGAGACAGCATTTGGAACAGGAAGTGAAGTCAGCCCTCTGATCCACATCCTAGATTTGGATGCTCATGGGTACATCAAACCACATGTCGACAGCATCAAGGTGACATTCATTCATTCACCCATTTCTTCTTTGTAAGTAAATGACTAAAGGGGGGCCCGACAGGATGGTCTCGACCTAGAGGTATGCACACTCACCTCTAAGCTGTCTGGCTTGGGTTTGAATCTCATCCCAGCTGTAAACTGTCATCCTGGTGGGTCACAGGCAGGGCGATTCGTCAGTGTGTGCCGTCCCTCTGACGTTAAATGGGCGTCCCATGTGCTGGCATTATTTGGTGGATGTTAAAGATCTCATGGTGTCCTTCATGAAGAGCAGATGAGCTATCGCCAGCACCATGGCCAAAATTCAATATTCCTGGCCTAACCTTAATTGAACGTCGTCAGGACTGGTTCGTGGAAGATTTGGGACAAGCTTCCCCCGGTCAACCCCACAAGGACGTCGGAATAATTGTGGCCATTAAAGAAGTAGTAGATGACTAATGGATGGAGTGAAAAGGTGCTTCAACAGGTACAAGACCATTCCTGCCTTTTGTATCATCGGCTCTATTACGCTCTGCTTTAGACATAAGGAAGGAATTTTCCGAGTTAATAAGCAATGTTGGTATCAGCTAAGATGCTCTGGTGTCGATGCAGTTCTGTGGGAACACCATCGCTGGCCTCAGCTTGCTGTCCACCTGCGTCATGCGTTTCGTACACGAAGGAACGGCTGAACAAATGGATACGCTGCTCAAACGGCGCTCTCTTTATATCATGCGGTGAGTAAAATGTTTGCAACTTTGTGCAATAGGCCACCAGTAATAGAAAAATCAACCCCTTGCTTTACTGTGATGAGTCTGTGCCAGACTAGACATTTTAAGAGAATCTTCCAGGTCATGGGCCACCCTTCACTCAGCTGCAAATTGTTCAAGGAGCCATCTAGAAAAAAAAATTCACAACAAAGATCCATCAGAACCAGTTGATGTGCTCCATCAGATCTTTGTATATACTTATACCCCACTCCCCGTTTTGCACATACCCTTTGGGACTTGCTAACCTTGCTACCTTGTCGTTTAGCGAGAGCCTCGCAATCGGGATTGACAGGTCGATCCCAGAATCTTCACTCGTCGATCTTAACATTGAAAAAAAAGTTTGGGAAGGGTCGTGGTTCAGTATGGTGGTTGTATTTGAAACTGCAGTGGCTGTGGGTCGCATACGCAAGCTGCTGGAGAGTTTTTAAAAGAGCTAATTGTGGGTGCACAGGTCAATCAGAAATTATTTGCGTTTAAACGAACTGATTATATTATCCATTAATGATGCAGTTGCTGTACTGCTGCGGTTACCATACAGTTGTCGGTTGCTCATATATATATATATATATATACTTGTGTGTGTGTGTGTGTGTATGTCTCGGTCATAGACCTCAAGGGAAGGAAGAAGAAGAAGAATCAGAGCAAAAATGTTTAATAGAATCGATTATACACACACAGTGTGGAGCGAGGCTAGAGAATGTACCGCCTACACGCAGCGGACAATTCCTCAAGACACTCGCTGAAAAATAAGTGGAAAGGCATTTCATTTATAGCAAAATATTAGACAAGAATCTGCGCTGAAGACATAGCACTACTGGACCATAAGGACAACACCTCCCATTGTCCCGTCCTATAGAAGGTCAAATTTAGACAACAAGATGTAAGCATAATGATAGGCTACGCTTTTTTTGGCTATCTATCTAAACATATCAGACCCGAGCGCAGGCCGAAGTAAATATTCTTATACACTAGGCTAAATGGTAGATGAAGATTGGATACGTCCTTGGTTTAGGAGACATACTAAACACTACGAAGATATATAATTAATTATTCCCTTTGTGAAGGAGGCGTTTGGATGACATGTTTTTCCTGTACGTGGGTCGAGAGCATTTTATCTACTGTTTGGCACATTCATTCAAGGACTAATTTACTAGGCTAAGGATCCACCCTGCACGTTGAGCCTCGAAACCACATTTTGTCCACTCACCTCTGTCTGCAGTTGAGTTCAAATCAGTTTTCAGAAGCACGATATATAATTTCAGATGTTATGATCAATTGAGTCATTTAGTTTAAACCTTAATGGCTGACAGTTCCTTCCTTTGTCTTTACAAGACAACTCCTTGGAAAGACACCGTATACCCCAGTGGTCAGCATCCCAATTTAGTCACATGCTTGGCACGACATAGCGTCACGCATGCTCAAGAAAGATATCGGCCCTAACTGGTCGTCTACATTCAACGTATGAATTGTTAGCCATAATTCGCGACGACGGCGCCTGGTTTAAGAGATTGCTGCCGCCCGCCAGATTCCGAATCCACCCTCGCTGCGGCATAGGTGCGACCCAGTTGCCAGCCAGATTATGGGCCCTCTTTATGCAGGCGAGGTCCTCGCGAATCAGGGCAAACAATCGACGTTAAATGCCATCAAGCTTTGTACATGTGATTGCTGGGTGGTGTAAGTGGTGGTGAGGGTGGTTCTTCCGGATATCCCAGATACATGTTTTGCCATCCGCTCCTTACTGCTGGTATAATAGCAATGATTTTTAAAAGAACCTACACTTTCTAAATCACAGGTTAAATCATCCCAACTAAAATCATAATCATTATCAGAATCCCAAGCATCAATAGGTTCATCGTTTTCCCCACATACTCCTTCCTTTTCTGCCAATTCGTTCCATTACTAATGCGAAACTATCTATTCGCCAATCATTCATAATACATAAGAGGCGTTAGCCAGTCCACGCAAGGGAATTTCAACACAAGTATTACAGTCATCACAAACATCGATGCAGGCATCAGCCAGTAGCCAGTTCCCACATGGGATTAACACAAGTATCACAGTCATCATCACAAAATTTAATACAAAATTCTGAAGCGCTGGTCACATCTGCCTTGTTGAAGGACCCATTCAGATCGACGGCCTCTGTGGTCAAGATCATGGTTTTCCAACGGCGGTTTCTTCATCGTCCATCCTGAAAAATACTTTCTTACACACACCATGATCAAATTCCTAGCCCCCCGTCCCACTAATTGGCATTTAGTTACCTTATCTCTCAGATGGTTGGCTTATTCATAGCCGCATTTCCTGTGTCGTGTCTGGAAATTCAAATGCCATATTTACTTTCACTAATTTCCGAAAATACCTTCCTTTTAATCATCTTCCCTACATCTAATAATACATGATTTACCAACCATTTCCCCCCCAGTGCAAGCCAACCCCTTGTATCACCTTCTTATCACAAAACAACAGTCCATAACTAACCACTTTTCTTTATTTCCTGTCTTCTCCATCAACTTTTATAATCTTTTCCCCTCCCTTTCTTAGCAAACCTTGCAAAGTCACTTGTCATTGACAAATGATCCATCTAATTCGACTTTCCTTTATCATCTTCGCACTTTCCATGACCTTCTTCACACTTCCTTTTAAACCTTTTCTTCAGACACAACTCACATGAGTTATGAATACAATTTCCCCTTTCAGGCACGTGTCTAATCACTCACAAAGTGTCCATAAGACAACGTCATCATATTTCACACCTCAGCTCTCGAGACCACCCAGGGGTCCCTTGAGAGATGCATCCTAATGTTAATCAGCTCTCGAGAGCTCAATTTTGAACAGGGGTAAAACCAGCAATACTCAATTCTGCCGTGCAAGAGGCCAGAGCAGTATCACTCCCTCTTCCCTCTGCCCACCCTAACTGGCAGACAGACAATGGCGAGCCATAAGCCCCAAAATGACATTGCACGAACCCTTTCAATATCTGTCTAAACCTACTGCCATTTAACGACGCTTCCCAGATGACGGCTCCCATACACTATTTTGGCACAAAATTGTTGCATCCCACAGATGCCACGATTATTTGAACAAATTCATTTTCCTAATCCACCCTTTCAATTTTCATTTCAATTTAAAGTCAATCCAATGTCCTCTAATACCTCTCTTAGCATCCCATGCACCTGTTGCAGACACCTGTTTTAGCCCCTGGCCCCAGATAACTCTCTGCCGGTAGACCTTAATGGTTTGGTCGCCATATGCATATGTCTCCGTGTTCGCCCATGCCCTCGTGTCCCCCCACTTGAGGCGTGACGCGGCAGGTGCAGTGCTGGCAAAGCGGTATATTAAACTAAGTGTGATTGCCACCCCTAACAGGCGGTGGTGCAGCATCCTCGATCTGTGGTGGTGCGTTTGAGGTGTCTGTGTTTGTGGGTATGGCCAACTTACAATGTGTGGCATGTACCCAGGACGACTTGCCCTCACAAAACACCGCTGTTGGTGTGATCAGAAGAACTTGGTATGGCCCCGTCCATCTTGGTTCGAGCGCAGTCTTACGGGTGAAATGCTTCACCAACACGTAATCTCCTGCCTCGAAGGTGTGGATAGGCTTGCTTGCTGGCTCCGGCAGGGCCTCGCGAACGCGTTCATGTATGCTGCGTGCCACATGGGACAAACCTACGCAAAACTTTAGAAGCATGTCATCCATGATAGGTAATTCAAGGGCTGCCATATCCACTGGCGCCGATACCGGCAAACTCATGGGCCGACCCATTAATATCTCGTGCGGAGAGAGACCAGTGGTGCGCCCTGGAGTGGAGCGCACGCTCATTAACGCTAGCGGAAGGGCCTCCGGCCACTTGAGGCCTGTCTCGTCGCAAATCTTTGCCAACTTACCTTTCAGTGTGCCATTCGTTCGTTCTACAAGTCCCGCCGATTGCGGGCAGTAAACACAGTGGAACGACTGTATCACTCCCAAGGCCTTTAACACGGCTTTAATGACGTCACCTGTGAAGTGCCCGCCCTGATCGGATGACACTTTCTGCGGGACACCGAATCGACATATAAAGTGCCGCAAAAGGCACTTGGCCACCGTTATAGCGTCAGCCCTGACGCATGGGTAGGCCTCCACCCACTTGGTGAACATGTCCACCACTACCAATACATGCTTAAAGGACATACAAGGCGGTAAATTGAAAAAATCGAACTGGATATGACAGAACGGCCCGACGGGAGCCGGGTGACCCACGTTGTGGCGGCGTCTGGGGGGTGCCCCCCTATTATGCCGTTGACATATAGCGCACGAGCGACAGACCATGGTAACCACAGTCGAAAGGCCTGGTGCTGCCCAGGTGGAAGTGACCTGCCTCATCACCCCCCTATGGCACACATGGCCATTTTGATGCGCCATGCGTGCCAACCATGGTAGTTGTCCCTTATTGATACAACTGCGAGTCGCACCGGTATCCACCAAGAATTTTAGTGGTTGTCCATTTACATCTAACGTCAAGGTCGGTTCCTCATCTGGGGTCATTGTTATCAATGGACATTCCTTTGGCGGCCCGCATTCGTCCCGTCAATAGGCGTTTCCATATGACGGCCTTTGCTGTCCCTGGGGTCTTCGTGGTCCCCTTGGACAATTTGGACAATCCCGTCTCCAGTGGCCCATTTGTCCACACTCAAAGCATGCCCCTCTCCCTGGGGGTCCCTGTCCTGGACCTCCCTGTTGGTTTTGTTGGTTTAGCCTTCGCCCCCCTTTATAGGGGGGTGGGCACCCTTGCCCTCCCCTCGGCATTTGTTGGACTGGGGCACAAGGCCCGTATGGCATGCCCGAATTGGGGGTAACCCATGGGGTGGGGCCCATATTTGAGGGTCCCCATTGCGGTGCCCATCCTGGCATGGGTGTTTGTGGTGGCCAATAGGCCGGCGGGGGACCTAGCACAGAACATGGTGGAGCAGCCCACTGGGGTTGTTGAAGTTGTTGGGGTTGTTTCCACGTCTGATTCCCTGGCCCACTAGGCCCTTGTGGTTCCCGGGGTATTTGCATCACAGCTGCCTGCAGTGCCAGACCGAGTGTCTCGTTATCGCTTGACTCACTCTCACTGTCACTTCCCATTATTTTTGCCCCCTTTTGTTTCTTCTTGCTCCCCATTGTTCTTGTTTTTTGTTGCTGGGCCAAATTTTCCCTTACTAACATCTGCAACATTTCTTCTTTAATTTCCTTTTTTTCCTCCGAAGAGGAGCCCGGACATTGTTCGAGTTTTGCACATAATTCATTGGTCCCCATTCCTTTCCAACCGAAAAGGACGGCATGCACTTGTTTTTTTAATGCGGGCCGAAGCCCTTCTACTAGGTAATTGTTCACCAGGGGAGCGGGTAGGTCCTCGACTTGGATTAATCCTAACCCGCCCCATCGAGCTATTGCTTTTTCTATTCTCTCTCGGTAATCGCCGATAGTCTCTCCTGCTTTCTGTTTTATGTTCCCAATTCTTCCCCAATCTGGCCCTCCAGGTGGTGCGAGCGCATTGCCAATGTTGGTCAGGAGAAAATTTTTCAAAATGTCCCAATCGTTTCCGGTCATGGGTGGCACCCGAGCCATGGGGTCATCTATTGGCCATAATGAAAGGGTTTTAGCCTTTGCCCATACCTTTGGTGGCAATATAGATGCTCCCAAATGACAAATATCTCTCCAATCTGGGGCATCCTCTGTAATCCAGTGACGGAGCAATATTACTATATCCAAAGGTTGGTCGATCAACATTTCCTGAACCCTCTTTTGCATGGCCGTTAAATCAGATTCTTTCCAAGGCACACGTTGCCTTACTGCCACGCCGTTTGCGTCTATTCCCACGCATCGCATGGGGAACACTCCCTTTGTTTCTATCGCACGTTGCACTGGTGCCTGATACTCCACTAGTGAAGGGTAAACTTTCTGACCTGGACCTATCGGGGGTGGAAACCCCGGGGTGTCTGTGCTGCTATCTCCATCGTCCTCGACTTGAGGGGCTGATGGTTGTGGGGTCTTATGAACTCTAGGGGGTCTCCCATTTGTTTCCCTTATAGCGCCCTGGTGTCGGGAACGTGCCTTAGATCCTGGGACTGGACCATGGGGGGAATAGGAAACAGGGATTTCATCTTCCTCATCCTGTTCCTTCTCATCGGAATTAATCCGGGCTACCATTAGCCTCTGACTTGTCTGCGCTGCGAGCGCCTTCATCTGTTTACCCTGCTTTTTTGGACCCTGTTTGCGCTCATCCTGGTATTTGCTCAACTCTCCTCGCAAACTCGCTTGTTTGGAGGCTGCCTGTCTCTTCACGGCCTCCACCTTCCACCAACTATAGACCTTCCATGAATCAGGTGGGAGTCTCTTCTTCTTCTTCTCTAGGGCATTTAAAGCCCCATATAATACATCTAACCTGTCTATTGCAAATGACCCTTCCTCTGGCCAAGGCATATTCAAACTCTTGGTCCATACAGCCCATGCCTTGCTCGGTTGTAAAGCAGCATACCCATAATCTCTTTTCATATAAAACGCTGGAGTGTTCTTCAAAGGCTCTCCCTCCTTTCCTTTCCTATTACCCATTTTTCCTACCTTCTTGGGTTAATCCCTCCTGGTAGTCCTAAGATCGGGTCGCCCCCCGATCCCTAACCTTAAACGCAGTTCTCACGCCGGAGTAACTTAACACCTATTATCTATCTCCCACATATGGGTCTACCTGCTTCCCACTCAGGAAGCTTACCTGAGGGATATCCCTCCCTATCTCGCGCGCCCTGTATAATCGATTCGTTACCCACTGTTGCTCTGGGTTAAACTAAATATGGTTCGGAATGCAAGCCAGGTGGTACAGCCGACAGAGGTCCATACGTCCAAAGCAAGGCGGGAGGCTTCAATTTCGATGTGCAAAAAATTGCTTACCCGAATTAGGTGCCGGCAGGCCTCCCTCCCGACCTGGAACGTGAAGATCCACCTCGTCTGCACACTTGGATGATCCCACTCCTGACACCAAAATTCTCGGTCATAGACCTCAAGGGAAGGAAGAAGAAGAAGAATCAGAGCAAAAATGTTTAATAGAATCGATTATACACACACAGTGTGGAGCGAGGCTAGAGAATGTACCGCCTACACGCAGCGGACAATTCCTCAAGACACTCGCTGAAAAATAAGTGGAAAGGCATTTCATTTATAGCAAAATATTAGACAAGAATCTGCGCTGAAGACATAGCACTACTGGACCATAAGGACAACACCTCCCATTGTCCCGTCCTATAGAAGGTCAAATTTAGACAACAAGATGTAAGCATAATGATAGGCTACGCTTTTTTTGGCTATCTATCTAAACATATCAGACCCGAGCGCAGGCCGAAGTAAATATTCTTATACACTAGGCTAAATGGTAGATGAAGATTGGATACGTCCTTGGTTTAGGAGACATACTAAACACTACGAAGATATATAATTAATTATTCCCTTTGTGAAGGAGGCGTTTGGATGACATGTTTTTCCTGTACGTGGGTCGAGAGCATTTTATCTACTGTTTGGCACATTCATTCAAGGACTAATTTACTAGGCTAAGGATCCACCCTGCACGTTGAGCCTCGAAACCACATTTTGTCCACTCACCTCTGTCTGCAGTTGAGTTCAAATCAGTTTTCAGAAGCACGATATATAATTTCAGATGTTATGATCAATTGAGTCATTTAGTTTAAATCACTCGTGCTCGTGTCGTGTTGATGTGCTCCATCAGATCTTTGTATATACTTATACCCCACTCCCCGTTTTGCACATACCCTTTGGGACTTGCTAACCTTGCTACCTTGTCGTTTAGCGAGAGCCTCGCAATCGGGATTGACAGGTCGATCCCAGAATCTTCACTCGTCGATCTTAACATTGAAAAAAAAGTTTGGGAAGGGTCGTGGTTCAGTATGGTGGTTGTATTTGAAACTGCAGTGGCTGTGGGTCGCATACGCAAGCTGCTGGAGAGTTTTTAAAAGAGCTAAATGTGGGTGCACAGGTCAATCAGAAATTATTTGCGTTTAAACGAACTGATTATCCATTAATGATGCAGTTGCTGTACTGCTGCGGTTACCATACAGTTGTCGGTTGCTCATATATATATATATATATATACTTGTGTGTGTGTGTGTGTGTGTATGTATATATTGTTACAGACACGACTTTGATGTTAAAGTGGGCCGAGCGGAATGGCCGTCGTGTCCGCACAAATTACCCGACTATACTCGACGTTGACGAAGTCGCGCGATGCTGGCTCAATAAGAAAAAGAAGACACCCGGCTGGATTACAATAACACAATACGACACCAGGGGTTCAGTTCTCAAGACCTCCGGAGGAGGTTATATTAAGGCGGAAGGTTAGATTACAACTACAAGAGGGACAGCATAGAAAGACAAGCACTTAGACACAATCTTATATTATTCCCAACAGACGACAGATAAACGGGACAAAGCTGACTCACACGGGGATTGATGGAAAGGACAGGCGGGTAGCGATGGCTCCAGGTGCACCTGGGCTCAAAGGTCAGAATCGACTCGGTCCGGTCCAGAGATGCGGGGAGGTCGCAGCGCTCGGATGGCGTCTTGTCTGCTCAAGCTGGGGGCGCATCTGACGTCACATCCGGCGCGGGGCCGCGTATATCCGGCGGGGAGTGACACGCCCTCGGCTCGTTAGCTCCGCCTCGTGGAATCGGCACGTTGCTTCTCATTGGGTGCGTGCGGGGGGTTTACCAGGCTCCGCCCTTGACGAGGAGCTGACAAGGAGCCCCTTCGTGGTAACCCCGTTGGAGCGCATGGTCTATGGCGCTAATCGAGCCGGTGTGAGGACGCATCCTCCCCCGCTCCGCTGCCATCTCCTCTGTTGTTGTTGTAATTGTTGGGGAAGAAGATGGAAGGAGGTATGGGAAAGGTCCTAAACTCACTACTGATGCCATATAATCACATTCTGGTGCAACGAAGAGTCATAATTAATGGAGACGAGGCCTTAACTGACATAGAATAAGAATAACTAGGAAGATGTCCGAAAGTTGTCTACGTGTGGTGCGGTGGACCTGGGCACGACATTTAATGGGGGAATAAGGGGAAGGTCGGCTCTACTGATTGTTATTTACATGCAATGGGACTAGGGAATGGGGGATCGGGGAAAGTTGGGGAGTATTGGAGAAAATAGGGGAATATTTACAAGCGGATATGGAGGCCAAATTCCATATTCGCAACATTGCACCCTTCTCTACCCTCGGGGCGTCCCGACCCGATAAATTTTTACCTACTTTAGTGTGGCACGCAATGTAGTTCCCTCTACTATTAACTCTACCCTGAGTGCGACAGTTTTACAGATATTCACGAATGAGTAAATATGTCCCCCTGCGACGTTGCACCCTTCTCCTCACAGAAACATACCCACAGGATAACCGAATCCGGAAAGAATTCTCAAACTAAACATACAGCCGGTAGGGAGCATTATTTACAAGACTACGCTGCTATTTACACTACGATCCAGGACCTGTTTTTGGAGGAACACATGCAGATGTTATGCATAGAGAGAGCGCGCTTGCCAACATCGATACACCAACCCACGAGTGCTCTGTGGCCGACGGCCTTTAATAACGTGCAGAGCACCCTTCCCGAGCATCAACAGCACCACCCCACCACCAATCGGTGCAGTCACCATTGTTCATTGGAATAAAAATAAATTCGACAACCCCTAACCCTGCAGGTGTCTCTTGCTCTTCTTGTGGTGCACTTGGTGGTGTTAACTATTAGTGGTTCACCTGTATGGCATAGGTGCCACGTTGACCCATAGGTCCATCCCCGGGTGGTGCTTGGCCGCAAACGAACTGCGGTCCATTGTGGGTGGCCACAAACATTGCGGTCCATATGGTGTATCGATCCCGGCAGCAAACAGCGAAAGTGCAGGCCCACAACTGCGCAGCCAGCACCTCTCTCTCCTCTCTCTCTACCCCAAAGCCAGATCCTCGGAGGTGGGAGACAAAAGAAGCAGACAAGTGAGTAAGGTGGTAAGGGCGCAAAAGTGCACGCAATGTAAGGTGATGCACACTGGGGGCACATGGGAACCAGGTGAGACAGGTACGTTCCTATCGTACGCCCCCCCCCCCCCACCAGGTAACCTACATGGCCCCTCCCTTACCCCTTACTGTATCCACACAACACAACACTACCCATAAACATCTACTTTACAAATCAACAAACATCCCTACTGTCTTCCCCGTTCCTCCCATATACCAAATTCGTCTTCTCTCCCTCCTAACCAATCAAATTTGCCATTTTCAACTCTCATCAAAATTTGCCATCTCCAACTCAACATCATAATTTGCCATTACCAATTCATCATCAGTCCCTCCTAGGGAGGGAGAGATGGAATCACCCCAATGTCTCATCCACGCCGTGATGCGTCTCACAATCCACACAGCAATTTCATTTCCTGCAACAAAACAAGGAAAACACAGGTGTGGAGTCATCATCATCACCACAGGCAAGTGGCTGCGTATGGTGCGACAGGTTCATCAATCCTAACTATTTCCTAAATGACTTTAACAACTTTACACTACCCGGGGTCTTTCTCCGGCCAAACCATTGGCCCTCTTACACTATGGGTTCTAAAAACCAATTCCCATTGGCCAAACTGTGGTGCTTTTCAATTTGGGGTCTCACTCCCCCGATTCATCTCCCGGTGCCCTCGCACAATTTCTGGGCTGCGGCGTGTACCTCTCCCAGTGGGTCTACCCACCTGCACACCTCCACCACTGCAGTTGCCTCCGAGCTTACCTGCTCCTTACCCTAACCTAACTACCTGGGGAAGGCCCTCTGGCTCTCTCCCCACTCCGTGCCCTCTCTGGCACTGGGCTGCCCGATCCACACCCGGGATCCTCAGGCACCCACTCACAACTACCGGCTCCCAGAGCCCACCTGCGGCCTCACCTGGCCGACATCCTCACAGTGGTGGAGTGCCCAACCAACTACACACACTAACAGGCTACACGCCCAGCCATTTCCACAACACTAATGCACCCATCCACAATACCATTCTGCAACCGCACCACCAATGCCAATATCCAACCACAATTTACCTGCACCCTCTACCTAACACTTACACTACCCGCCCCGGGTACTCGTGAAAGGGGTCCACTCTTCCCCCATCCACACCTTCGCACCATGCACACCACTCCGTACCACTCACTCCAACTCTCTCCACACACCTGTACCTGCACACCTGTGCTCTCACACCTGGTGCCACCTGCACCCTTCTCTCCCCAAGCGCATTCGCGCTGATCCACACACTCACTACTCACACACTGCTCCACACACCTGTCCAGTTGCACACCTGTGCAATCACACCTGTTCCATCCTCACACACACACGGCATCATCTCAGCTAACTACTCCCTTCTGAAACTTGCGCTTCCCAGTCGTCCCTTTAAACTATTGCGCTCCCACGTCATTATCATCCACACTAATCTACCTGCGTCCCTACTACAGGTATCAGTCACTAACTAAACTTAACGTCACCTAATGTCAATCCTCGCTAGATCCCTACACACCATATCCTAACCCACCCGGGCTAGTTTTCACTGCCATACACCCCATAAGCTATTGCTCCTTTGCCCCCCACTTCTGTGAGGGATGGTGGATTTGCCATCCCACCACATCGGGGGTCTCTCTCTACCAATTTTGCACATCAAATTTCAACAAATTAAAAATTTGCCAATCACTGCCCATCATCTGCCAATCACTACTGCCAATCCCTTGCCAATCATCAAATTTTGTTCTTCTCTAATTTTGGGTCCAAAACACTAACCTCATCACCCAGTCTACTCACTAATACCTCTCGGTGCGCCAATCCCTGTCCAAAGCCCGGCTTCGTAAAGCCAAGCCATGAATGCGGGTTGTTCTGTGCCAGCGGCTGGACACGTCCGGCACTCGGTGCAGGGACGGGGGTTTACCCGGGCCGAGATCCCACGCATCACCTCGGCGTGGAGCCATCCAAGGTCCCGATCTCGACCTGCCGGCACGTCTCAACAAAACGTGGTCGCCATAACGACCCTTCCTATCGGGCTGCCCGCTCCGCCTCGTGGAGCACGGACGCGGCCGTTCAAAGCGAGGCCCAGCACGCACCGAGGGCCCGATTCGGCTATAAGTCGTTCTAAACTCTACCCCGTCTAACGTCGATGCTTCACCTGGACGCTTACACCCCGCAGCCCGATCCTTGCTCACACATCCAGCCGTGCCCATGCTCCTCGTACCTTTCCTTACACACCCAGGTACACCCATTCCACTCACAGCCTTGGTCACACACCTGACCACCGAACACTTTGGCACACATTCGTTGCTCGCACACCTCACCAATACACCTCTTCGCGCCCCCTCCTCGGTCACCTCCTCTGTGACAATCACAGGTGTGCCCTCATTCGCACACCCAACCACGTGCCTCACCACCAACTCCAGCGTGCATTCCCACTCACGCTCTACCATTCCAGGTGTGCATCCTTCCATCCCAGGTGTACATCCTCGCTCACCTGTCACAACTAACTCACGCTCCATGTCACTCTCACTACTTTCACCTCCATTCCTGACAGCGCACTCACCCTTCCTCTTGACAGCGCACTCTTTCCTCATGTACCTGTCCATCACACACCTTTCTCGCGCACACTCTCCCGTTACACCCTCTGTAACACTCACCACAGGTGTGCATTCTTCCTTGCCTTTGACAGCGCACTCTTTCCTCATGTACCTGTCCATCACACACCTTTCTCGCGCACACTCTCCCGTTACACCCTCTGTAACACTCACCACACCGCGCTTCCATGTGCTCCCTCGCACACACGCTACGACCGACTCATTCTCGCCAACACCCTCACTCCTTGGCACACACTTTTTCCTCACACACCCCAGAGTCGGACCTCCTCGCACACCTCCTCTTTCGCACACCAGACCTGTCACACACCTCACCAACGGCCTCTCACGAACACCCGGGTCCATCTCGACCCCCAATCTTCTTAAATCACCTGGCGCATCATACGCACGACCATATTGGTCACCACTGACGCCGGGTCCTCTTCCTCTTCGCTTCTCCTCCATCACCTGCGAATCCCTCATCCGGTTAATGAGCACATCATCACGATCCAAACACAGACTTTGGACCAATTCTTTTATCTCCTCTTTTATCTCTTTCTTATCCCCTCTCCGTCGCTTCTTAATTTCGCTCATCCCTTCTTCCACTTCTTCTAATTTGTGCTTCACCTCTTTTATTCCCCGGTACGTCTCCTCAAGCTCGTCCTCCAAGGCTACCTTGACCGTTTCCATGTGCGTCCTCACCTGCCGGTCCTTCGTCTCCATTACCTCTACCACCTCGTCCAACCTCGTTGTCAGTCCCTCACGTACCATCTGACATTCCCTCTTCGTCGCTATCAAGTCGTCTTTTAGTTCTTTCTGTGTCACTTTTAACCCTCCTAATACCGCAGTGTTCCTTTGAACCTGCTCCGTTAGTTCTTTTTGTCCCTCCGTCAGCTGTTCCACCTCCTGCGTCAGGACCTCTATGCCCCCCTGTAACTTTACAGTCCCCTTTCTCACCTCCTTCTCCATGTGCTCCTTACAGTGCCTCACCTCCTCGCGCACTCCTCCGACCTCCTCACTCACTCCTCTTCTGATCCCCTCTCCCATCACTTGCATCTCCTGCCCAGATGCCACCCTCATCTGCTCCATTTCCTCCCTGTGAGCATCTAATTTCGTTTCTACCCCCATTCTGACCCCCTCTATCTGCTGCTCCATTTGTTTAACTTCCCTTTCCGCTTGGTCCCTCATG
Source organism: Myxine glutinosa (assembly GCF_964187855.1). Taxonomy (NCBI): domain Eukaryota; kingdom Metazoa; phylum Chordata; class Myxini; order Myxiniformes; family Myxinidae; genus Myxine; species Myxine glutinosa. The sequence continues at coordinate 653,532 of NW_027616359.1, read as the reverse complement.
TCCCTCAATTTGCCTTCCATACTGTTTTCTAACCCTATTAACCCATTTCTCACTCCCTCTATCTGATTCTCCTGGGCAGCCATTCTGTTTTCTACCCCCGTTAACCCATGTTTCACTCCCTCTATCTGATTCTCTTGAGCGGCCATTCTGTTTTCTACCCCCGTTAACCCATTCTTTACTTCTTTTATCCCGTTGTCTAACTCCTCAAATTTCTTTTCTAATCCCTCACCGGTACCCCTCATTTGGCCCTCTAATCGCCCACTATCAACCCTCATTTGCTCACTCTGAGCATCCATCCGGTTCCCCATTACCCCAATTGCTCACTCTGAGCATCCATCCGGCCCTCCAATCGCTCACTATTCTGGGCCATAAGGGCCTTCATTTGTATAAAAAAAAGGTTCAAATCCATTGGCATCTCCGGTTCAACTACCGCGACCATGGGCGTGGCTAAATGTGGCGCCGCTGTAATCACGTGCGCTAGAGCGCCATTTTGTGCACCTGCTACCCTCGCTGTTTCGCTCTCCTCATGTCCCTCATGTCCCTCAATTTGGTCCTGGACCGACCCTGCCTCACTCTCCCCTACCGGACCCCAGCCGTGTTGATCCGCCATAGCGCGACTTGCAAAATTCGAGTTTCGTAAAACAAATACAAATTTCGCCGTTATAATTTCGCGCGGGAAACGCGCTCCGAATCGATTTTCCCTCCCAAAATTTGGGCCTAACTAATTTAGTCCCGGGTCCGAATCCCACTCCTGACACCAATTGTTACAGACACGACTTTGATGTTAAAGTGGGCCGAGCGGAATGGCCGTCGTGTCCGCACAAATTACCCGACTATACTCGACGTTGACGAAGTCGCGCGATGCTGGCTCAATAAGAAAAAGAAGACACCCGGCTGGATTACAATAACACAATACGACACCAGGGGTTCAGTTCTCAAGACCTCCGGAGGAGGTTATATTAAGGCGGAAGGTTAGATTACAACTACAAGAGGGACAGCATAGAAAGACAAGCACTTAGACACAATCTTATATTATTCCCAACAGACGACAGATAAACGGGACAAAGCTGACTCACACGGGGATTGATGGAAAGGACAGGCGGGTAGCGATGGCTCCAGGTGCACCTGGGCTCAAAGGTCAGAATCGACTCGGTCCGGTCCAGAGATGCGGGGAGGTCACAGCGCTCGGATGGCGTCTTGTCTGCTCAAGCTGGGGGCGCATCTGACGTCACATCCGGCGCGGGGCCGCGTATATCCGGCGGGGAGTGACACGCCCTCGGCTCGTTAGCTCCGCCTCGTGGAATCGGCACGTTGCTTCTCATTGGGTGCGTGCGGGGGGTTTACCAGGCTCCGCCCTTGACGAGGAGCTGACAAGGAGCCCCTTCGTGGTAACCCTGTGGAGCGCATGGTCTATGGCGCTAATCGAGCCGGTGTGAGGACGCATCCTCCCCCGCTCCGCCGCCATCTCCTCTGTTGTTGTTGTAATTGTTGGGGAAGAAGATGGAAGGAGGTATGGGAAAGGTCCTAAACTCACTACTGATGCCATATAATCACATTCTGGTGCAACGAAGAGTCATAATTAATGGAGACGAGGCCTTAACTGACATAGAATAAGAATAACTAGGAAGATGTCCGAAAGTTGTCTACGTGTGGTGCGGTGGACCTGGGCACGACATTTAATGGGGGAATAAGGGGAAGGTCGGCTCTACTGATTGTTATTTACATGCAATGGGACTAGGGAATGGGGGATCGGGGAAAGTTGGGGAGTATTGGAGAAAATAGGGGAATATTTACAAGCGGATATGGAGGCCAAATTCCATATTCGCAACAATATATATGTGTATATATATATATATATATACATATATATATATATGTATATATATATATGTATGTGTGTGTGTTTTTTAAAGATTAATTTCCTAAAGCCAAAATGACGAGTGAGAAGCCGGGCCCGTCCAAGAAGGCATCTTTTCGCATTAGCCATCTGCTGGCGAAACATAAGAAACCATTCACCGATGAAGTTAATCAATGAGGCTATGACAGTTACTGCCGACAGCTTGTTTAAAGAAAGAAAAACAACGTGAAATTACGACAGCCATCAAGAGCATGCCGCTTCAAAAGTAGCCAAAAGGGTGGAATCGCTGTCCGAGGATGTGTCTCATCAAATAGACTGTGAATTTATCTTTAAAGACATCAGATTGTGAATGTTTCTCATTGCAGTTTGATGCATCGGTATACACGATGGATACGGCCCAGCTGATTGTTTTAATTTGCATGGCATTCAAGACTCAGCAACAACGGACGACTTTCTCACTCTTTTGCCACTTAGAGGACAAGAGGCGAGGATGTCTACAACGAATTTTAAAGGTGCACCGACATTGCTGGGTGCCAATGCAGGCCTTATTGCACTTTGCTGAAATGATCCTGCATTTGCCTCCTTTGTCAATTACCACCGTGTTATCCACCAACAAGCGCTAGCGAGCAAGGATATCAACGTTTTTCATGTAATGACAGTTATCAAGATCGTCAACTCAATTATTGCTAAGAGCTCTGCACCATTGCTCGTTCAAATTGTTACTCGATGAGCTCGATGCCACCTGCGGTGAGCTCATCCTTCATGAAGATGTGAAGTGGTTAACTCGAGGAAAAGTCCTCCAGAGATTTTAAAATCTGATTCCTGAAAATGTCACCTTTCCTAAATCAAATATAGGCAAAATTTAACGAGCTGAATCACGAACTGCAGGGGAGGGACAGGGACTTGTCACACATGATCAGTGCAGTGAATGCATTCAAGTTGAAACAAGGCCTGTGGTCCTCCCAGTTAAAGAACAAGGTGACAGGACACTTCCCAAATCTGGAGAAAATCCTACAAAACACCAAAGAAGTGTTCCATAAACAAAAAAATTGCATGACCACCTGACGATTGGAAAAGGAATTCAACAGACAATTTCAGGAGGTAGACAAGATGGAAGAAATCGTTTTGTCTCAAATAATTTTCTTGAAGTGGACATTGGAGAACAGCAAAATTTCAGCAGGTGTTTGACCAGAGCAGTGGACGTGACATGGAGATAATCACCATGCAAGATGACAGAGCTGAAAGCTAGGTCAAGGGAGAAAGAGTTTTGGGGAATTTCAAACAGAGAGAAGTACCCTCTTCTTACTTCCTGTGCACTCGAGGTGAAGGCCTACTCTAATTCCACATATCTCAGACGATGATTTCATCTGGGAAAAATCCATCTCACAAAGTATCGTACTTATCTCACAGATGTCCATCTGATGGATTGTATGAGACTGGCCATCTCAAACGAGGACCCAGACTTCAAAGCACTCACAGATAGTGTGCAAGCACAGGTGTCACACTAAGAACAAGGTGTGTTATGCATCAGCAAAAATACATCTTTTTAGTAAAGTAGAATTTTTTAAGGGGAGATCTTGGGTTGCATTTCGATTCTAAAAGTGATCTTATGTTTAAAAAGGTTGGAAACCACTGGGCTCGACCTAGACCCTTGCATTATGCAAACATTATTCACCTCTCCATGATTGGAGATATGTGTACACTGTGCAAAAGATCATGTCAGTTTTTAATCTCCCTTCCTCAGGGATAAAGTGCGATACATGTTCACTCACGAAATTCTAAAGAACGAAGAATCCTATTACGAAGGAAAACACATCCCGAGAAGCAGACGGATCGCCATCATTTTCCGGAACTTTCCAGAAGAGAAAACGTGAATCTATGAATTGTGTGAAAAAAAAGTAAAAATAAAAGAGATTCAAAAATAAATTTTATTCCCCATCGTTTTGGGGGATATTATGTTACATGTTTTGGGGGATGTTAAACAATGTTACATTGAACAAATAAATGACAAACCGTTTCAGTCGTTTTACACATTAGTCGACATCATCAAGTTTACCTACCCCTGTCCTCCTCATAGCCCTTTCTCTCCAAAAGGTTAAACAATAAAGTTTGATCCTTTTGATGTGGATAGCAAAGGTCAGAATTTGCTAGATTCCTCATCGCAAGCATCTTAATTCTTCGACTTAGTCTGCCAGCATTGCTCCAAGCTGTCTGCAAGGAGAAGTGGGAAATTTAAACGGCCAACTCAAAACAGCACTTCATTTGCTTTACAGTATGGAGCAGACTTGCAAGTGCAGCGTGACGGCGAACTCTCAACCGAGCCATCGTTATGGCAACTGTGACACAGTGGATCACTTTCACCATTCCAACAATAGTGGAGGTTTGTGATACCATTCGTCAATCCTTTGCCTAGTGGCATGCTGCATTTCTGAGTTTATAAAACAAGTTTCCACCCAAAGTTCTCACTCGGTTCCTGAGGCCTGCGGGAGTGGTTCCACAGGAAGGAATGCAAGCGCTTGCTAAAAATGTAATGCCTTCAGGATAAAGTACACATGGGTTCACACGAGAGCGCGAGTCTCGTGAGAGCGTTGATGGAACACAAAGGAAATGCCGGCATCCCAAGCGGCACGGAGTGCAGTGTCTGGCAGGTGGCGCCTCTCAGCACTGTGCTGCCATTGCGATAAGGCTGACGTACAGTCTGCTTCCGTTGGAGGTGCGCGCACCTGGATGCCGTTCACACAACGACGGCAGCGAAATCTTTGGGCAAGGGGAAAGGAGGAGGGGTGTGGTGGATGTGGGGAAGGAAATGAAGAATTACATTCTTTCATATGATGTTGCACACCTTTCATATACAAAGCAGGGATATTAGAAGACACTATACATAATCATTAATTTGCTAACATAAATCAATGCAGTATATGCAGAGGAGGAACGACAGACATGCTTTTTATTGTAAGGCAGATGCAGGAGAAGTACATGGAGGAAGAGGAAGAAGTTGTTTCTTGGGTTTGTTGATCTGGAGAAAGCATTCGAAAGGGTTCCACGCAAAGTAGTGACATGGGCATTGAGGAAGTTAGGAGTGGAGGAATGGTTGATCAGAGTAGTGACGGCAATGTACGAAAGAGCGCGCACAGCTGTAAGGACGAATGACGGGAACAGTGGTGAGTTTGAGGTGAAGGTGGGAGTGCATCAGGGGTCGGTACTAAGTCCACAACTATTTGTAGCTGTGATGGAGGTGCTGGCTCGGAACATAAAGGAGGGTTTGCCGTGGGAGTTGTTGTATGCAGATAATCTGGTGTTGATTGCAGAAAGTATGGATGGACTGAAGGAGAAGATGAACAAGTGGAAGGAATGTATGGAGACAAAAGGTCTGAAGGTGAATATGGGAAAGACGAAGGTGATGGCAGGTGGTAAAGCATGTGGTGAGGTGGAAAGAACTGGGAAGTGGCCGTGTGCTTTGTGCAGGAAGGGTGTCGGAGTGAACTCCATTCAATGTACAATGTGCGCTGAGTGGGTTCATCAAAAATGTAGTGGTCTGAGAGGGTCATTAACCAGTGTGGCAACTACATTCAAGTGTAAGGTGTGCACAGAGGGAGCTGCAGATGGAGGAAATGTTGAGTTGGATCTTGGAGACGGCGTGAAGCTGGAAGGTGTGAAAACATTTTGCTGCCTCGGAGACATGCTGAATGGAGAAGGTGGATCAGACTCGGCAATGGTTGCTGGAGTGAGATGTGCATGGAAGAAGTTTTGGGAACTGAGTGGCATGCTGATGAGGAGGTTGAAGCTGAAGGGAAAGGTGTATGCTGCATGTGTGAGAAGTGTTATGATTTATGGGAGCGAGACATGGGTAATGAACGTAGAGCAGCAACGAAGGCTGGAAAGGGTGGAAATGCGAATGGTTCGGTGGATATGTGGAGTATCATTGAGAGAGAGGAAGACAAATGATGAATTGCGAAAGATGATGGGAATAGAGCCTGTGATTGATGCTGTGAAGAGGAACACGTTGAGATGTTTGGTCATGTGTTGAGGAAGGATGAAAGTGATTCGTTGAGAAGAGTGATGGAAATAAATGTCGAAGGAAGTGGAGGACGGGGAAGACCGAGAAAGACTTGCCTGAAGATGGTGGAAGAAGAAATACGGGCAATGTGGTTAACAAGGAGAGATGCAGAAAATAGGGCAAAATGGAGACGATTGTCATGGGGCCCGCAAGGCTAACCCCTGCTCTCGTGGGGAAAATGGCCTTAAAACGAGCATTCATTCATTCATTTTCATTCTTGACATGAATATAAGAAATTCAAGCAATGTGAAAAACAAGTGTGAGGTACCTTTGTTGCATTCTCTTCCGAAAGAGACGCATATTGGAAGGCCTATAAGGTTTGGTACTTGGTTGATGAGCCCTTTTCACCAATGGGTAGGGACACAGGTTACTGTTGAATTTTTTCTTGTCTCATGCACATACCATGTTCTCTGGTCGGCTTTTCCAGGGTGTCACCTCTCTACTACAATCAATTTTTTGCAGAAAAAATGTCTTGCACGAACAAAACGGCAGCCACGAAAAGCACATCCAACACCATGGAGAATTCTCCTCCACAACAACGTCTTGTGAACCGGAAGACTCCTCCACAGCAACGTCTTGTGCACCGGAAGACTCCTCCACAGCAACGTCTTGTGAACCGGAAGACTCCTCCACAACAACGTCTTGTGAACCGGAAGACTCCTCCACAACAACGTCTTGTGAACCGGAAGACTCCTCCACAACAACGTCTTGTGAACCGGAAGACTCCTCCACAACAACGTCTTGTGAACCGGAAGACTCCTCCACAACAACGTCTTGTGAACCTGAAGACTCCTCCACAACAACGTCTTGTGAACCGGAACTCATCCACATCAACGTCTTGTGAACCGGAAGACTCCTCAACAACAACATCTTGTGAACCCGAATACTCCTCCACAACAACGTCTTGTGAACCGGAAGACTCCTCCACAACAACGTCTTGTGAACCGGAAGACTCCTCCACAACAACGTCTTGTGAACCGTAAGACTCCTCCACAAGGACGTCTTGTGAACCAGAAGACTCCTCCACAACAACGTCTTGTGAACCGGAATACTCCTCCACAACAACGTCTTGTGAACCCGCAGACTCATCCACAACAACGTCTTGTGAACCGGAAGACTCCTCCACAACAACGTCTTGTGAACCGGAAGGCTCCTCCACAACAACGCCTTGTGAACCGGAAGACTCCTTCACAACAACGTCTTGTGAACCGGAAGACTCCTCCACAACGTCTTGTGCACCGGAAGACTCCTCCACAGCAACGTCTTGTGAACCGGAAGACTCCTCCACAACAACGTCTTGTGAACCGGAAGACTCCTCCACAACAACGTCTTGTGAACCGGAAGACTCCTCCACAACAACGTCTTGTGAACCGGAAGACTCCTCCACAACAACGTCTTGTGAACCGGAAGACTCCTCCACAACAACGTCTTGTGAACCGGAAGACTCCTCCACAACAACGTCTTGTGAACGGGAAGACTCCTCCACAACAACGTCTTGTGAACTGGAAGACTCCTCCACAACAACGTCTTGTGAACCGGAAGACTCCTCCACAACAACGTCTTGTGAACCGGAAGACTCCTCCACAACAACGTCTTGTGAACCGGAAGACTCCTCCACAATAACGTCTTGTGAACCGGAAGACTCCTCCACAACAACGTCTTGTGAACCGGAAGACTCCTCCACAACAACGTCTTGTGAACCGTAAGACTCCTCCACAACTACGTCTTGTGAACCATAAGTCTCATCCACAACAACGTCATGCAAACCAGACGACTCCTCCACAACAACGCCTTGTGAACCAGAAGACTCCTCCACAACAACGCCTTGTGAACCGGAAGACTCCTCCACAACAACGCCTTGTGAACCGGAAGACTCCTCCACAACAACGTCTTGTGAACCGGAAGACTCCTCCACAACAACGTCTTGTGAACCGGAAGACTCCTCCACAACAACGTCTTGTGAACCGGAAGACTCCTCCACAACAACGTCTTGTGCACCGGAAGACTCCTCCACAGCAACGTCTTGTGCACCGGAAGACTCATCCACAACAACGTCTTGTGAACCGGAAGACTCCTCCACAACAACGTCTTGTGAACCGGAAGACTCCTCCACAACAACATCTTGTGAACCGGAAGACTCCTCCACAACAACGTCTTGCGAACGGGAAGACTCCTCCACAACAACGTCTTGCGAACGGGAAGACTCCTCCACAACAACGTCTTGTGAACCAGAAGACTCCTCCACAACAACGTCTTGTGAACCGGAAGATTCCTCCACAACAACGTCTTGTGAACCGGAAGACTCCTCCACAACAACGTATTGTGAACCGGAAGACTCCTCCACAACAACGTCTTGTGAACCGGAAGACTCCTCCACCGCAACGTCTTGTGAACCGGAAGACTCCTCCACCGCAACGTCTTGTGAACCGGAAGACTCCTCCACAACAATGTCTTGTGAACCGGAAGACTCCTCCACAACAACGTCTTGTGAACCGGAAGACTCCTCCACAACAACGTCTTGTGAACCGGAAGACTCCTCCACAACAACGTCTTGTGAACCGGAAGACTCCTCCACCACAACGTCTTGTGAACCGGAAGACTCCTCCACCGCAACGTCTTGTGAACCGGAAGACTCCTCCACAACAACGTCTTGTGAACCGGAAGACTCCTCCACAACAACGTCTTGTGAACCGGAAGACTCCTCCACAACAACGTCTTGTGAACCGGAAGACTCCTCCACAACAACGTCTTGTGAACCGGAAGACTCCTCCACAACAACGTCTTGTGGACCGGAAAACTCCTCCACAACAACGTCTCCACAAACAGTATCTTTCGAATTTCAATAAAAGCCACATTGTGGCAGACACGAAAGCACTGACGTGGTGACATCACCCCGCACACCAAGTGGGGATGGGCCACGCCAGGGAGAGAGGCGTGGCCTCACGATATACACGGGGCGCACAGCCCTGAGCAGCTTAGTGTTACAGTGAGCTCCTGAAATAAAGACGCTTATAAGTTACCGCTTGTCCGCTTCCTCCTTGCTCGCAAGCAGCGCGCGTAACGCCGCGCTTTACTGGTGACCCTCGACGTTGGATCTGCCAGAGCGATCCTTCCACACACGACGCCATTGCCATGGCCAACTTCATCAAACTTCCCGAATTTTGGGAGGCCCAGGCCGAAGTCTGGTTCGTCCAAGCCAAAGCCCAATTTCAACTTCGGCGCCTCACCGGCGACGACACGCGCTACTGCCACGTCGTCGCCTCCCTCGGGCCTGGCACGGCCGCTCGAGTTGTGTCCGTCCTTCGCCACCCACCGGACGGCCACAAGTACGAGGCACTCAAGCGGCTACTCCTAGCCACGTTCGGCCTCACGGATGACGCACGGGCCGACCGCCTCCTGGATCTCCCTGAGCTCGGCGACACGCGCCCGTCGGTCCGAATGGACCATATGCTGTCACTGTTGGGCGACGAAGCCCCCGGTTCTCTATTCCGGGCGCTTTTCCGTCGCCAACTTCCAGTGCAGGTTCGCCTCGCGTTGGCCGGGACCGCGCTAACGGAACCCCGAGCATTGGCAGCCGAGGCGGACAGGTACTTTGCGGCCGTCACGGACCTCGAGGCTGATGCTGCTGATGATGCTGATCCACAGCATCAGCTTACACAGCATACGCAGCATGCTGATATGCACCTCGTGACCGCCGCCACGCCCCGCCCACCGCCGCGGCGAAAACCGCCACCGCGGGGAAACCCGCCAACTCCACCGGCCTGGTGGAGCCAGCTACGCTCCTCCAGCTCCACCACCTGGTGCTGGTTCCACGCCAAGTTCGGCCACGAGGCTCGGCAGTGTCATCCGCCATGCTCCTTCAACAGGTCGGGAAACGCCCGGGCCGGCGCTCAATAGTGGCGATGAGCGCCGGCCGTTCGAGCAGCCTGCTGTTCATAACGGACACCTTATCCGGGCGCCGTTACCTGTGCGACACGGGAGCGCAGGTGAGTGTCGTTCCCGCCGGTACGTTAGACAAGCACGCCGCGGGCGGGGGCCCCGCGCTGCTTGCCGCGAACGGGACGCCCATCCGTACATACGGAAAACGCTGCCTCTCTCTGCGGTTCGGAGGGCAGGTTTTCCGATGGACGTTCGTCACCGCCGACGTGCCCATGGCACTGCTTGGCGCGGACTTCCTGTGCGCTAATGGGCTCCTGGTCGACGTAAAGCACAGACGTCTTGTCCAGGCCGAGACGTTCAGCTCGCTCGCTTGTGCGCTGCCCAGCTCATCGAGCAGCTCAACGAGCGGCTTGCCAAGCGGCTTGCCGAACGGTTCGGTTCCGGCCACGTTGGTCTGTACGCTTCCGGCAGCGGACGCATTCACCCGCCTCCTCGCCGGCTTCCCGGCCCTTACGCGGCCCACCTTCTCGGCGGGAGCCGTCAAGCACGGGGTGGCCCATCACATCCCCACCGTCGAGCCACCGGTCTACGCCCGGGCACGCCGCCTCGAGCCGACGTAGCTGGCGGTGGCAAAAGCGGGGTTCGCTACCCTGGAGCGACTCCGCATCGTTCGGCGCTCAGAGAGCGCTTGGGCGTCGCCGCTGCACATCGTGCCGAAGCCCGGCGGGGGATGGCAACCATGCGGGGACTATCGCCATCTCAATAACGCCACGACTCCCGACCGCTACCCCGTCCCCCACATTCAGGACTTTTCTGCCCCTTTGGCGGGCATGTCCTTCTTCTCGAAGGTGGACCTCATACGCGGCTACCATCAGGTCCCCGTCAGGCCGGAGGAAGTCCCGAAGATGGCGGTCATCACGCCATTCGGACTCTTCGAGTTCCTGCGGATGCCCTTCGGTCTGAAGAATGCGGCTCAGGCGTTCCAGCGACTGATGGACAGCGTCCTGCGCGACTTGGATTTTGTCTACGTCTACCAGGACGATATCCTTGTCGCCAGCGCGTCCCACAAAGAGCACCTACACCACCTCCGCACGCTCTTCGAACGCCTGGGCCAGCATGGCCTGATTGTGAACCCCGCAAAGTGCCGGTTCGGCGCCGCCACAATCGATTTTCTGGGGCACCGTGTCACCAGGCACGGAGCCGTCCCCCTGCCGGCCAAGGTGGAGGCGGTGAAGGGGTTTCCGCGCCCCCGCACGATCAGAGGGCTGCAGGAGTTCCTGGGCATGGTGAACTTTTACCATCGGTTCCTGCCCCGTATCGCCCAGCGCCTGCGCCCCCTGCACGAAGCTCTCCGAGGTAAGCCGGGCAAAGGCGACGTTACCTGGACCGAGCAGATGGACACGGCGTTCACGAGCGCGAAGCTCGCCTTGGCTAACGCCACCATGCTCGCGCACCCGATGCACCGATCGCCCTCACCACCGACGCCTCGGACTACGCGGTGGGCGTGGTGCACGAGCAATGGGTGCGTGGAGCTTGGCAACCGCTGGCGTTCTTTAGCCGGCAGCTTCGCCCGCCCAAACGCCGTTACAGTACCTTCGACCGCGAGTTGCTCGGGCTTCACTTGGCGGTCAGGCACTTCCGCCATCTGCTCGAGGGCCGTGCGTTCACGGCCTTCGTCGACCACAAGCCGCTGATCTTCGCGATGGGCAAGGTCACCGAGCCGTGGTCGGCCCGGCAGCAGCGTCACCTCTCGGCCGTGTCCGAGTACACGACGGACATCCGGCACGTCGCGGGGAAGGACAACCCGGTGGCGGATTGCCTTTCCCGGGCCGTCGCCCACGCAGTCCACCTCGGCATCGACTATGCCCGGATGGCAGCGGACCAGGCCGCTGACCCTGACGTCCAGGCCTTGCGGACCGCCGTCACGGGCCTCCGCGTCACCGAGGTGCCGTTCGATGGCGTGGGCGCGGCCCTCTTGTGCGACGTCTCCCTCGGGCGTCCTCGCCCCATCGTGCCCACGGGCTGGCAGCGCCAGGTGTTTGACGCCATCCACGGCCTGTCCCACCTGGGCGCGAGGGCCTCCCAAAGGTTGATCGCCGACAAGTTCGTCTGGCATGGCCTCCGGAAGGCCGTCCGCGGCTGGGCCAGGACGTGCCTCGCGTGCCAGCGCGCCAAGGTGCACCGGCACACCCAGGCCCCGTTGGCTCCGTTCACGGTGCCGGAACGCCAGTTTGACCACGTCCACGTGGACCTGGTGGGACCTCTGCCCCCCTCGCGGGGTTTCACCCACGTCCTCACCATGGTGGACCGCACCACCCGGTGGCCGGAGGCCGTGCCCTTGGCGTCGACGATGGCGGCCGATGTCGCGCAGGCTTTCATCGCCACCTGGGTCGCTCGGTTCGGCGCCCCCTCAGACATCTCGTCCGACCGCGGCCCCCAGTTCACCTCGGAGCTCTGGGGGGCGGTCGCGCAGGGGCTCGGGGTCCGGCTGCACCGAACCACGGCCTACCACCCCCAGGCTAACGGCCTGTGTGAGCGATTTCACCGCTCATTGAAGGCCGCGCTCCGGGCCACCCTCCGCGATGGCGGCTGGGTCGACAGGCTCCCCTGGGTCCTGCTGGGCCACCGGACGGCGCCCAAGGAGGACCTGCGCGCATCCGCGGCGGAGTTGGTCTTTGGGCAACCGCTGCGGGTGCCGGGCGAGTTCCTCCCCGACTCCACGGCACCATGGTCCGCGGCACAGCAGCGCTCTGCTCTGCAAGAGACCGCCCAGAGGTTCGCCCCGGTGCCAATGGCATGCCATGGGCACCCACCGACGCATGTCGCCCCGGAGCTTCGCACGGCGGAGTACGTCTTCGTCCGCCACGATGCCCACCGGACACCACTGCGGCCCCCGTACGACGGGCCTTTCTGCGTGCTGGAGACCGGGGCGAAGCACTTCACCCTGGACATCGGCGGTACTCCTGACCGCGTTTCTGTAGACCGCCTCAAGCCGGCCCACCTCGACGTGGACCATCCACCGCCAGTGGCCCGACCCCCGCGTCGGGGCCGCCCCCCTGCGGGCGGACCCCCGGCATCGCCCAGCCCCGCCGCCACGCCGCCCCCCGGTCCTGCAGCCGGAGGCATCCCAGATGGCATCCCTGCATCCCAGACGCCGCCAGTCGCCAGGGGGCGCTTCGGCCGGGTCATCCGTTTGCCCCGCAAACTGACCCTTCAGGTGCGCGGGGATTCTGGGGGGGCGCGTGTGGCGGACACGAAAGCACTGACGTGGTGACATCACCCTGCACACCAAGTGGGGATGGGCCACGCCAGGGAGAGAGGCGTGGCCTCACGATATACACGGGGCGCGCAGCCCTGAGCAGCTTAGTGTTACAGTGAGCTCCTGAAATAAAGGCGCTTATAAGTTACCGCTTGTCCGCTTCCTCCTTGCTCGCAAGCAGCGCGCGTAACGCCGCGCTTTAACATCACTGTTCATATCGGTAAATATTATTCCATCGTGTTTCAAATCGTGATCGATACACGATGATCGTGATCGATAATCATGTTCACAATCGCTATGTCGTACGTACTCCCGATACGTGTACCAAAGTCCCGACAACTGTAACTGCACCAAATCAACAGTTAAAAGGATTTTGAGCTGACAGCTGTTGCGCTTGCGGCCTTGGCAAGATCGATGGAGACAGGAGACCAAAGCTGAAATTGGAAAAACCAAATGGCCTATTTTACTCCTCGAGATCCCAGGATTACCCACAAAATGTCGTTTCGATGGGTTGAGCCGTTTTTGCGGTACCTTCGAACAGACGGACAGACATTTGGTAAATTAAAGAAAGATTCTTGATGTGAAAAGAAAAAATTCACTTTATGTTGTGAAAAACCCTTGTGTCGTACCTTTGTTACGTTTGTTACCTTTGTTACGTTTTCTTCCGAAACAGACGCGTCTCGGAAAGCCGAAAAGATTCGCAGCAATAAAACTCCATGAAAAACCGAGAGCCACAAAAATTGCGTCCGACGCCGACAGAGATTAAGCGAATTGCGAACGTTTTATCTGATTGTGGCGTAACATTGTTACCATGCGTCACATTGTCCTCAACGCAGCCACGTTTGTATTTCAACAACAAGGAGTTTAAGCGCCATTCGAATCATAGTTTCTCATTCTTCATGATTGTTATTTTTTAATTGTCAAAGAAATAAATCGTTTATTTTTTGTGGAGAACATTTGCCGTGCTGGGTGTGCTGAGTTACCAAGTTTCTGGTGGAGCGCTCGCCAAGTAGCTTAAACACTCAGTGCAAAAATGTTGATTTGGAACAACTGGCTTGGGAAGCGCCAGCGAGCTGCTCGGTACCTGAGCATACCCCGGGTCAACCCGGCATAAATGTGCCTAACGACTCTGCTGCTGATCACACTGTCATGGATTAGAACAGTGTTTAACTTTTGTGACTTTTAATCTGTAGCCTCTCAACAGCAGTAGACAGTTGAAAGCTGGGACGCGCACTCCATGGTCTGTGCCCCCACCGCACCCACTGAACTTGGTAACTGAACACACCAGGGATTGATTTAGGGGCAGGTTGGGGGTGGTCGAAGGGACATAAACCGAATTATATTTTAATCATAATAATATTAATCTTCTATTTCAAAATCCTTTCTTGAATAAATACATTGTAATTCTTTTAAAATAAAGGATTTTTTTAAATTTATTTATTTATTTATTATTATTATTACCGCCTTTAATAGGAGGTGTTGTTTCCCTTTCTCCTCCACCACCCCCTCGTTTTAACACTCCTTTCGGACATATAACTGTGACGTCACCACACTCGGGATCCGCCATGTTGGATTGCCAGGAGTTTAAACAAAGCGAAACTACATGTGGATTGTACTATTTTTTAAATGGCGAAGTCTTGCGCTGTATTTTGTTGAATCAGTCGTGACAACAGACAAGATTGGATGTCATATTTATAGACTGCTTACATTTCGTCTTAAGGAAGGGAAACGCGAGAGAGGACCACAGAAAGAATACGCATGCAGTTCCATCGAATTCACCAGGAAACCTAGTTGTAAATTTACATCCTCATAAAAGGAGTTCATGTTTTTCATCTCCAGTTTTATTTTCAACAAATTGACGCATTTAGTTCCACACACCAAACATGTCCCTTTTTTATAATCTCACTATAATTCACCAAATGTCCGTCTGTCTGTTCGAAGGTACCGCAAAAACGGCTCAACCGATCGCAACGATATTTTGGGTGGGTATTCCTGAGACCCCTGGGAGTAAAATAGGCTATATTGTTTTTTTAATTTCCCCAATTTTCCAATTTTCCAGTTTTTCCAAACACGATGGAATAATATTTACCGATATGAACAGTGATGTGGCTTTTATGAAAGTCTGCAAATACTGTTTAGATTTTGATGACAATTATGAACCTACCGCGAATGCGGAAGTGGACAGATGACGGCAATGCGGGATTGATAATATCCAAATACAACAGTCATTCAATCGTAATGTTAAATCGTGAAATGTTAATCGTGTTAATCGTTTTGTTAAAGTATCAATTGATGATTGGAATTGAGTGAATACAATTACGATTTTGAATTCGTAATTGTATTCACCCAGCCATACGGAACTTCACATCAGGATTTAAATATTTGTTTATGTCACGAATGTTGTTAAAAGTTCATTTTTTATATTAATGTTATTTCATTTATGATTGGAGTAATGCTGTTTGTAATGAAAAAAGAGATATCGGGTTCAAGTGAATGATGAAATGATGTGACGGTTTCTCCTTTCTAAACGTGAATTCGCGGATCGCCATATGCAGATTCGCCATTGACTGGGTATGGAACACACGTACCTATTTGTTTGCGAACGGGTACGTTTTTCAAGGAAGTCCTTCCCGAACTTGCTGTCCATGTCTGACATGCGACTGAAGGTGCTACAGGAATGTGGAATTTATTGGTTTCATGCTTTAGCATTCGCCATTTCTGTATTGTCTGTTTGATCATGGCCTCCCACCCGTGCAGAGCACGGGTACCTCACTCGTAAAATTAATTTAACATTTCAGTTGTGAGCTGTGAGTTGTGAGTTCCTGTGCCATTGAGAATCCCTGTAGGTGTGTGAACCACTGTGTGGTTGTGAGCTCCTGTGTGATTGAGAACCCCTGTAGGCGTGTGACCCACTGTGTGGCTGTGAGCTCTTGTGTTGAGAACCCCTGTGGGTGTGTGAACCACTGTGTGGTTGTGAGCTCCTGTGTGTGATCCATGGTGTGTGAACCACTGTGTGGTTGTGAGCTCCTATGTGTGAACCACGGTGTGTGAACCACTGTGTGGTTTCATTCATTGCATACAAGCAAATCACGCTGCTCGCAAAGTAACGTGTAAGGAGTGAAAGACTTGGGAAAGATGGCTTCTTATTTGTGTCATTGGTGATGTAGCAAGGCTGACCGCGTATGAGAGTGACAGCAGGGGTGTGTTCATCTTACCAATCAGCTAGCTGGTGCTTTGAAATGGACATTGCACTTTGAACCCCCCAATAAATGTAATAACGTCCTGCCCAGGCATCTGTGAGTGTGTGCGCCACGGCCATGTGGTTGGATTAAAGCGGTGGTTGAGGACGAGGACTCATGTTTGCGGTTTGTGTGGTGGGATGAAACATGAGGAGAGCGACGTTTGCTGCTTTGCCTATTTTCCTTACTTGGCTCCAGATGTTTCAAGGTCCGCTCGTGGCTTTCCCGTCGGCAATGCCGGAGGATGCTTGGATTACATTGCAGAGGACAAGGAGACATTTGCGGTCCATTGAGAGGAGACTGTTTCGTAAATAGTTTCCTTTGTGCACAGCACCTGGAATCGTGACCTCTGAATGGGCTTTGGAACCATATACAAAATACATACGCAAAATCTGTCGCGGCCGTATTTATATATATATTTTCCATCTACTTATTACATGCGCAAAAAGTGACCCTTTTTATTTTTTACAATTGTTGCACTCTATGCTTATGTAATATGTAGATAGCCCCTTTGCACTTTTTTGCTATTTTCTGCTACTCCTTCCTTATTACCTGGCTGATTGTTCTGAAACTTGACACATTTAATACAAGACAGTAGCCCACACAATCCATCAGGTTAAGATTTTTAGATTTCGGATAATGGAGGGTCCCTGAAACATCGGAATGCCGACTCATCCCTTGTTTTCCAACCGATTGATCTGAAACCAGATACAACCCTTCAACTCGATGGTCCGCATGATCGCTCGGTCTTCGATTTTTCCATTTTGTATCAGGGCGGCTCCCATAGGATCAGGGAATTGCAAGGGGGGTCCCACAAAAATTCAGAGGTCTGAACTCCAACCTCAAGAAATGACCGTTAGCCTTCTCAGGGCTATTTATGAAACATGTTTTAATGAAACTTTTCTTATAGATGCAATCAACATTTGGGGAAGGCATGAAATATGTAACGGTGTTTTTGTTTTTTTGAATTGACCCCCGGTTAATGCCCCAGTGGTTGGGGTTCTTCGGGTCACAGTGGTCAAAGCAGATAAAATTTTTCCTCATATTGGGTCATTCCTGCTGGAATTTTTTTGCTGTCTCTTAAATTTTCTTTAGGTGGGAAGCGTGTGGATTCGAAATGGCGTGGATTCGACTCGAGTTTCGATTATCATTTAATCAGACTTTGTCTAATGGTGGTAATTGAGTGGTGTAATGGTTAGAATGAGTCTGCTCTGAGTCTGGGAGGTCAGTGGTTGATAGCCCCAAACAAATCATACCAAATACTTTTAAAATGGTATGTGCTGCTCCTTTGCTTGAAGCTTAATATTTAAAAAGGACACAGCACGGACAAATAACCATAGGTTGGCAGCCACTGTGCAGGTTGTTTTATTTGGGTTTTTCCGTATACAAGATCGAGGCTCGTGTAAGAGCTAACATTAATCACAAAAAAAAAAACGGACACATAAAATACATTATAAAGGGAGCGGGAGACAAGATGAGGAGAGAGAGGGAAGCACACAAGTACAACATTAGAGAACAGGGACATCGGGAGATCTGTGGGAGGGAGAGGGCTTGGAGGGAGGAGGCATGGGAAAGGGGAGGGGGGGGGGAGAGGTAGAAAACACATGGACACTGCGAGGACTTCCAGGAAAGAAGTTGGTTTGATGGGCTTTTTGGCCTCCTGTGGTTGAAGTTCCTTTTAAGGAAAGCCATTATTATCATTACTGTTAAGTTTCACATGTATTTTGATGTTTAATGGACATCATTCACGAACTCATCCGCTCTCTTGTTCCACTTCATTTTTGGGGAAAATGCCAGGGGCATAGAAAAGTCCCCTTTATATGGTACTAGCAGGAGTACCCGGCGTTGCCGGGGGGAGGGGGGTGAGGAGGTGGGGGGAGGGAGGGGTGGGAGGAGGCAGGAGAGGGAGGGGTGAGGAATGGAGTGGAATGGGGAGGGGTGCGAGAGGTGAGGGGAGAGGGAGGGGTAAGATATACCACATGTACATATTTGGGGGGGGGGGGGAAGGGGAGAGGTTGCTTTGATAGGCCCCTCCGTTTTGGGGGAGGTGGATGAGAAGGAGAAAAAATTCTTGTGAACCGTCTTGTTTTTTTGGCCTAAAACACTCACAGACACTCACTGATGAACTTCTGAAAGTTTGACGAAGATCCGTTCAGCCATCTCTGAGAAAAATGGTGACACACAGACAGACAGACAGACAAACGGCTCTCTTTTATAGTAGATGTGCCATGTGGCAAAGTATAGAAAAGAAGGGACGGGAGACAAGACGTGGCTTTCCGTATTTATATATTTTGTTTGGACTTGGACTGTTTTCTACAACATAGCTTGTAGAAAATGTCGAACAATAGAAATTAATGGACATTCAAAAAATCTCGTGTGCATGCTGGACTACCCTTGTGTTCTTAGGAGGAACCAAATAATGTGAAAACAGGAATTGCATTTTAAAATATCCTGAACAAACATTATAAGCTAGATATCTGGGATCACAAAGCAATCCCCAAGGGTAAACCTCCCACGGCTTACCCTTCGCGAATGCCCGCGACGTACCCTTGGCCCATGATACAATTATGGCATATTTCTTTCGGACTGCCATATGACCTTGACCTTCAACATTTAGGGATAGAGTGTAAATTAAGAAAAAGTGTTCACATCTATAGTCTCTCCAAAAAACTCAACATCATGAAAATCAGACGAAAATTATTCAAGTTATGATCAAAAAGGTGTTTTTTTTGTTAATTAGGTCACAATCCCTAAAAGGCAGGTCAAGGACATTAATCAAATACCAGGTGCATGACTTCAGTGCAGATGCACTATTGTGATGGAAGAACAACTTGGAAGGCCAAGCGTTCTTTGAGATTCCACGTTGACAAAATTGAGCGATGACAAAAAACACTGGTTTTTTCAAACCGCCATTTGACATTGACCTTTAACCCGGAGGGGAATGATGTTAATTAAGCCTAACTGTGCCTTGCTCTGGGCTAAGGAAGGCAATTTCGTTGAGGTTGAAACAACCTTATTTGATGATGATATGCCTAAAATTGGGTCCTAACCTTAAAATTAGGTCAAGGTCAACTTTTCATATCAACCCACACTTTCTATTCACATTATTGATGCAACAATTCTTTCCGAAAGTGCTCATACATTGGCAGAAGTAGGGAGAAAACCTAAATGGTGGTTTAGTACTCCCAGGGGCGCAAGGCCTTGACCTTTAACCCGGAGGGGTATGATGTAAATTAAACGTAAATTATCCTTGCTCTATGTTATCGAGAGACTAGAGAGGACATTTTCGTTCTGATCGGACAAAAATATCGGACAAGTCGAGTTTTGGTGAAAATGTTAAAATGGCCATAATTAGGTCATGACCTTAAATTAGGTCAAGGTCAAAAAAATCGACCCCACGTATTTTCGATTCACATTATTGATGCAAAATTAAATTGCGAAAGTCCCAGCCGGCTCAGAGAGACAGCTTGGAAATTCAGAGTGCAGTTTTCATTCCCTCAATTTCACGTCACCCGTCACCATTTTCCGTGTCAGGTCGGGGACGAATACCGAGGACGATGGACGGACATTCCAGAGGTTCGGGTCCAAATCCGAATTTTAGATGTTTGTTTCACACACTCCAATTTATAATCGCAATTGTAAATCTGTCACCGTGGCGTGAACCTGTAAACCAATCATGCCCAGTTGAACGGTGTATAGGTGTCACGTAGATTACAGAAGCTGGATTGCCATTACCCGCGTCATTTTGCTTACTGTACGTACTGTATGTAGAGTAATGCCCATTTGTAATGATAGGCGGCTTGCCTGTTGGTGTTGTGTGCGCTTAACCCAAATGGCAGAGGTGTATCACTTCGGACAATATAACTGTGGAAAGAAAGGTACGAACTAGTACTATGACGTGGACTGTTTGCTCCCAGTTAGGCCGCGTGTCTTGGTTAGCGAAGGCTAAAGTGTCACGACCCACCGCTCCCGGACCCTTCGAGCGCCGCCGCTTTGCCGCGCCTTCCGCGCCGCGACCGCCCGACGGGTTCGGTGTCTGTGAGGAGTTCGTGAGTCTGCGAGAGGAGCAGATTTTACTGGACGAAGTGGAGCCTTCGTTTCGGAAAATGAAGTACCAGTTCGACCACTGGGACGATGTGAGCTTATCTCCCTCTGATTTGTGTTATTTACTCGATTTCTTGCTCCGCTCTGACCTTGAGCATTTCGTTATTGAATAAATGACATTTCCTCGTCACATTCGTTATTGATTTCTGTTCAATCTGCCACTTGTTTGACCGCCTCACCCTCTGCACTTCAATCTCCGCCCCCTCTATTTTTCTTTGAAACCCCTCCTCTTTAAAACCTTCTCGCTCTGCCTCTGCACTTCAATCTCCGCCCCCTCTATTTTTCTTTGAAACCCCGCCTCTTTAAAACCTTCTCGCTCCGCCCTCTGCACTTCAATCTCCACCCCCACTGTTTTTCTTTGAAACCCCGCCTCTTTAAAACCTTCTCGCTCCGCCCTCTGCACTTCAATCTCCACCCCCTCTGTTTTTCTTTGAAACCCCGCCTCTTTAAAACCTTCTCGCTCTGCCTCTGCACTTCAATCTCCACCCCCACTGTTTTTCTTTGAAACCCCGCCTCTTTAAATCTTCTCGCTCCACCCTCTGTATTTTATCACGCTCCGCCCTCTCCGTACAGTCCTGCCTTTGATCTTCACAAACTCCACCTTCTGTCAGGTCTCTGATCAGTGCACCCTCTGCATGATCTTTTCATGCTCTACCCCTTGCACAATGTCTGTCTGCTCCCTCTGCCACTGTTTGTACTGCACCATTCGTACTCCTTTCACAGCTGGAAAATGGTCTTTGTTTTCTATACCGCTCTACTTTTATTTCCTGTCTTTGCTACTTCCACCTTTGCCAGGAAATGTTGTTTTGGAACCCATGCATTCATTGTGTTCTTTAACTTCTCAAAGGCTTCCTTTCACAATTTTATTTTGTTGTTTTAAACATGTAAATGAGTGAGCAACATTAGCAATCATTGATAATCCATGTTATATGTCACCTTTCTTCTAATCAAAAATAAAGCATGGAATCAACAATTGCAACAGGGCACACTCACCTCTAAGCTGTGCAGCCTGGATTTGAATCCCGATCCAGCCATAAACTGTCATCCCAGTGTTTCACAGGCAGGTTGAGCCGTCAATGTGTGTAACATTCATCAATGTTCAGCATTTATACACTTATGGTCTTGATTGCAGCCCTTATCTTATTCCTCAGATTTGCAATATCGGTAAGCTTCGTTCGGTACACCAGGTCCTTCACATAACCATATGAAAAAACATCCAGAGGCGTTATGTCCAGCAAACGTGGTGCCCACAGTTTCGGATCGTCGCACCCAATCCATCAATCATTGAAGTGTTCATTGAAGAAATTGTGCACTATAAGACTCCAGTGTGGGGGAGCTCTGTATTGTTGGTAAATGACCTCTTTCCATCAGATCCACCAATTGCGGGAGTACAAGGTTCTCCAACATATTCAGCTAATAATTGTCAGACTTTATAGTGGCTTCAGCAGAGAAGAATGGCCCAATGACTCGGTGATGCATGAGGCCGCACAACACGTTAACCTTTAGGCTGTCATGCTCAAGTTCTCAGACCTCATGTGGAGGCTCAGAGCCCCAAATCATGATATTATGTCTGTTAACTTTCCCAAAACATGGAAGGTTAACTCATTTGAGAAGAGCACGCGTCATGGGAATCCGTCATCTCCGTCTCAGCATTCCAAAATATCCACTGAAAATGTGATTCATCGCATGCAGTCGTCCGGTTTAAGTGAACTTTCCATGTGTACAGCTGCAATCGCGTGTGCAGCACTTCATGTACTGTTGAGCAGTGTAGCTGCAGCTCCATGGTGGCAGTCCTAAAGGACTCATAGAGACTGCGCTCGAACGACTCACAAGTGTGTTCAACATCCTCACCACTCATGCTTGGCTTTCTTCCATAGATCATCCTGAAGCGTTGTTGAACCCATGTAGATGATTTTGTCTTTATAAACCAGGAAACACATTGCGCTGTTTCTTGTGGGGGCACCATATGCAGCAAATGTCATCTACCGTGTATCAGGAGACTCCTGGAACCAAAAAAAAATGTAAATAAAACTTTGAGGAATATTCTTTCACATGCAGCAAACCACATTGTGATATCCCATTTCATCGTTTTTTTATTTATTATGATTTGAATTTGGAATGGTAATTTGTGGAAACCCTGTACTTTGTGCCACATTGTATATAAGTCAACTCTGTGCAGGATAGTTCCTCACTGACCATAGCTCCCCCTCTCCCTCCTCCTACCTTCAAAGTCTCCCACTGCCAATTACGCTGCAGCAGCATCCCTCTCTGCAGATCTTGTGAAAATAAGCAACTGTTCATCATCCTGTAATGTCCTGTAATGCAGGAAAGAAACAATCCTCAATTTGTATCTCCATAACAAGCAGCTGGCAAACCCTACAACAGTTTATTTCTGTGGTTACCCTCTCATCTCTGGAGCTCCTGGGACTCGCCATCAGCTTTCATCTTTATTGGGCAGATCATATCGCCAAGCGAGCCTCCAAAGCCAGGTGCTGCATTGGAAAATACATGAGTTTCCAACCTTCTGCATGCAAGAAAAGTTTACACGAGACAAATAATGTCAAGAGATTCAGAGGCTACCGGAGGATCCCTCACTTTGCTGTCCTCTGAAGTTGGAGGCCTACAATATGAGGGAGGGAGTAGCTGTGCCACCCTCAAGGCTTTTCTGAAGTCTCATGGAATATGCTTCTCCATAGTAGACCACTGCTACTGCTTTCCATCTTGCCACCCTTAAAGCAATGACGTTTAAGGCCCACCTTGTCATCACCATCTTAGGCCAAAAGTCTGAATGTGAAGGTCAGCTTTTTGTTTATCACGAGCAAGTTAGTGGCGTTGCAGTCTTTAGGTCTATTTTCGGCTTGCTCTTGCTGTCCTCACCTGTCTTTCTAACTGTCACACACATTCTATCAGACTTGCCTTATGACTGTCACCAAGTCTAAACTCGTTGGTCACCTCCATTCACCCCCCCCCCCCCAGTCACATTTTCTCTCACATATAGAACTTCCCGAATCTGTTGTCTCTTGCCTTTTCTCTCCAGGACCTTCACGTGTGCTGCCTACCTCATGGTGTCCCAATTTTACGACACCGATTGAGACCCTTCCCCCTTTCAACTGAAACTATTCGTACTGTGGTTCATCCTCACTTACATTCTTGTCCCTATTTCCTTCGCCACACTGTCTGTTGACACTTTTGTTCTGCTGTTCCATAAGCTTTGATATCCCTTGTTTAGAAAGTAAAAGCCTGTGGCCAATTTGCACTGCCCTGCAACCGATCTGTATAAACTAATAGGATTTTCTTCTCTTAGGCTATCCATGGCTATCATGAGATAGAGCGGGAGAAATGGAGTGCTGAGGCTGCCTCTCTGTTGCATAGAGTTTGTGAGACAGCATTTGGAACAAGAAGTGAAGTCAGCCCTCTGATCCACATCCTAGATTTGGATGCTCATGGGTACATCAAACCACATGTCGACAGCATCAAGGTGACATTCATTCATTCACCCATTTCTTCTTTGTAAGTAAATGACTAAAGGGGGGCCCGACAGGATGGCCTAGACCGAGAGGTATGCACACTCACCTCTAAGCTGTCTGGCTTGGGTTTGAATCTCATCCCAGCGATAAACTGTCATCCTGGTGGTTCACAGGCAGGGCGATTCGTCAATGGGTGTGCCGTCCCTCTGACGTTAAATGGGCGTCCCATGTGCTGGCATTATTTGGTGGACGTTAAACATCTCATGGTGTCCTTCATGAAGAGCAGATGAGCTATCGCAAGCACCATGGCCAAAATTCAATATTTCTGGCATAACCTTAATTGAACGTCGTCAGGACTGGTTCGTTGAAGCTTTGGGACAAGCTTCCCCCGGTCAACCCCACAAGGACGTAGGAATAATTGTGGCCGTTAAAGAAGTAGTAGATGACTGATAGATGGAGTGAAAAGGTGCTTCAACAGGTACAAGACCATTCCTGCCTTTTGTATCATCGGCTCTATTATGCTCTGCTTTAGACATAAGGAAGGAATTTTCCCAGTTAATAAGCAATGTTGGTATCAGCTAAGATGTTCTGGTGTCGATGCAGTTCTGTGGGAACACCATCGCTGGCCTCAGCTTGCTGTCCACCTGCGTCATGCGTTTCGTACATGAAGGAACGGCTGAACAAATGGATATGCTGCTCAAACGGCGCTCCTTTTATATCATGCGGTGAGTAAAATGTTTGCAACTTTGTGCAATAGGCTACCAGTAATAGAAAAATCAACCCCCTGCTTTACCGCGTGATGAGTCTGTGCGAGACCGGACATTTTAAGAGAATCTTCCAGGTCATGGGCTACCCTTCACTCAGCTGCAAATGTTTCAAGGAGCCATCGAGAAAAAAAAAAAGTCACAACAAAGATCCATCAGAACCAGTTGATGTGCTCCATCAGATCTTTGTATATATACTTATACCCCACTCCCCATTTTGCTCATACCCTTTGGGACTTGCTAACCTTGCTACCTTGTCGTTTAGCTGGAGCCTCGCAATCGGGATTGACAGGTCGATCCCAGAATCTTCACTCGTCGATCTGAACATTTAAAAAAAAAGTATGGGAAGGGTCGTGGTTGTATGGTGGTTGTATTTGAAACTGCAGTGGC
Organism: Myxine glutinosa; assembly: GCF_964187855.1. Classification (NCBI taxonomy): domain Eukaryota; kingdom Metazoa; phylum Chordata; class Myxini; order Myxiniformes; family Myxinidae; genus Myxine; species Myxine glutinosa. Next base: position 628,515 of record NW_027616359.1, on the reverse strand, counting down.
TGTGGGTCGCACACGCAAGCTGCTGGAGAGTTTTTAAAAGAGCTAAATGTGGGCGCACAGGTCAATCAGAAATTATTTGCGTTTAAACGAACTGATTATCCATTAATGATGCAGTTGCTGTACTGCTGTGGCTGCCATACAGTTGTCGGTTGCTCATATCCAAAATGACGAGCGAGAAGCCGGGCCCGTCCAAGAAGGCATCTTTTCGCATTAGCCACCTGCTGGCGAAACATAAGAAACCATTCACCGATGAAGTTAATCAATGAGGCTATGACGGTTACTGCCGACAGCTTGTTTAAAGAAAGAAAAACAACGATGAAATTACGACAGCCATCAAGAGCATGCCACTTCAAAAGTAGCCAAAAGGGTGGAATCGCTGTCCGAGGACATGTCTCATCAAATACTGTGAATTTATCTTTAAAGACATCAGATTGTGAATGTTTCTCATTGCAGTTTGATGCATCGGTATACACAATGGATACGGCCCAGCTGATTGTTTTAATTTGCATAGCATTCAAGACTCAGCAACAACGGACGACTTTCTCTCTTTTGCCACTTAGAGGACAAGAGGCGAGGATGTCTACAACGAATTTTAAAGGTGCACCGACATTGCTGGGTGCCAATGCAGGCCTTATTGCACTTTGCTGAAATGATCATGCATTTGCCTCCTTTGTCAATTAGCACCGTGTTATCCACCAACAAGTGCTAGCGAGCAAGGATATCAACGTTTCTCATGTTATGACAGTTATCAAGATCGTCAACTCAATTATTGCTAGAGCTTGCACCATTGCTCGTTCAAATTGTTACTCGATGAGCTCGATGCCACCTGCAGTGAGCTCATCCTTCATGAAGATGTGAAGTGGTTAAGTCGAGGAAAAGTCCTCCAGAGATTTTTAGATCTGATTCCTGAAAATGTCACCTTTCCTAAATCAAATATAGGCAAAACTTAACGATCTGAATCACGAACTGCAGGGGAGGGACAGGGACTTGTCACACATGATCAGTGCAGTGAAAGCATTCAAGTTGAAACAAGGCCTGTGGTCCTCACAGTTAAAGAACAAGGTGACAGGACACTTCCCAAATCTGGAGAAAATCCTACAAAACACCAAAGAAGTGTTCCATAAAAATAAAATTGCATGACCACCTGACGATTGGAAAAGGAATTCAACAGACAATTTCAGGAGGGAGACGAGATGGAAGAAATCGTTTTGTCTCAAATAATTTTCTTGAAGTGGACATTGGAGAACTGAGCAAAATTTCAGCAGGTGTTTGACCAGAGCAGTGGACGTGACATGGAGATAATCACCATGCAAGATGACAGAGCTGAAAGCTAGGTCAAGGGAGAAAGAGTTTTGGGGAATTTCAAACAGAGAGAAGTACCCTCTTCTTACTTCCTGTGCACTCGAGGTGAAGGCCTACTCTAATTCCACATATCTCAGACGATGATTTCATCTGGGAAAAATCCATCTCACAAAGTATCGTCCTTATCTCACAGATGTCCATCTGATGGATTGTATGAGACTGGCCATCTCAAACGAGGACCCAGACTTCAAAGCACTCAGATAGTGTGCAAGCACAGGTGTCACACTAAGAACAAGGTGTGTTATGCATAAGCATATATATATATATATATAGTAAAGTAGAATTTTTTAAGGGGAGATCTTGGGTTGCATTTCGATTCTAAAAGTGATCTTATGTTTAAAAAGGTTGGAAACCACTGGGCTCGACCTAGACCCTTGCATTATGCAAACATTATTCACCTCTCCATGATTGGAGATATGTGTACACTGTGCAAAAGATCATGTCAGTTTTTAATCTCCCTTCCTCAGGGATAAAGTGCGATACAAGTTCACTCACGAAATTCTAAAGAACGAAGAATCCTATTACGAAGGAAAACACATCCCGAGAAGCAGACGGATCGCCATCATTTGCCGGAACTTTCCAGAAGAGAAAACGTGAATCTATGAATTGTGTGAAAAAAAAAGTAAAAATAAAAGATGCAAAAATAAATTTTATTCCCCCATCGTTTTGGGAAGTATGTTACATTGAACAAATAAATGACAAACCGTTTCAGTCGTTTTACACATTAGTCGACATCATCAAGTTTACCTACCCCTGTCCTCCTCATAGCCCTTTCTCTCCAAAAGGTTCAATAATATAGTTTGATCCTTTTGATGTGGATAGCAAAGGTCAGAATTTGCTAGATTCCTCATCACCAGCATCTTAATTCTTCGACTTAGTCTGCCAGCATTGCTCCAAGCTGTCTGCAAGGAGAAGTGGGAAATTTAAACGGCCAACTCAAAACAGCACTTCATTTGCTTTACAGTATGGAGCAGACTTGCAAGTGCAGCGTGACGGCGAACTCTCAACCAAGCCATCGTTATGGCAACTGTGACACAGTAGATCACTTTCACCATTCCAACAATGGTGGAGGTTTGTGATACCATTCGTCAATCCTTTGCCTGGTGGCATGCTGCATTTCTGAGTTTATAAAACAAGTTTCCACCCAAAGTTCTCACTCGGTTCCTGAGGCCTGCGGGAGTGGTTCCACAGGAAGGAATGCAAGCGCTTGCTAAAAATGTAATGCCTTTAGGATAAAGTACACATGGGTTCACACGAGAGTGCGAGTGTCGTGAGAGCGTTGATGGAACACAAAGGAAATGCCGGCATCCCAAGCGGCACGGAGTGCAGTGTCTGGCAGGTGGCGCCTCTCAGCACTGTGCTGCCATTGCGATAGGGCTGACGTACAGTCTGCTTCCGTTGGAGGTGCGCGCACCTGGATGCCGTTCACACAACGACGGCAGCGAAATCTATGGGCAAGGGGAAAGGAGGAGGGGTGTGGTGGAGTTGGGGAAGGAAATGAAGAATTACATTCTTTCATATGATCTTGTACACCTTTCATATATAAGGCAGGGATATTAGAAGACACTATACATAATCATTAATTTGCTAGCATAAATCAATGCAGTATATGCAGAGGAGGAACGACAGACATGCTTTTTATTGGAAGGCAGATGCAGAAGTACATGGAGGAAGAGGAAGAAGTTGTTTCTTGGGTTTGTTGATCTGGAGAAAGCATTCGATACGGTTCCACGCAAAGTAGTGACATGGGCATTGAGTAAGTTAGGAGTGGAGGAATGGTTGATCAGAGTAGTGATGGCAATGTACAAAAGAGCGCGCACAGCTGTAAGGACGAATGACGGGAACAGTGGTGAGTTTGAGGTGAAGGTGGGAGTGCATCAGGGGTTGGTACGAAGTCCACTACTATTTGTAGCTGTGATGGAGGTGCTGGCTCGGAACGTAAAGGAGGGTTTGCCATGGGAGGTGTTGTATGCAGATGATCTGGTGTTGATTGCATAAAGTATGGATGGACTGAAGGAGAAGATGAACAAGTGGAAGGAATGTATGGAGACAAAAGGTCTGAAGGTGAATATGGGAAAGACGAAGGTGATGGCAAGTGGTAAAGCATGTGGTGAGGTGTAAAGAACTGGGAAGTGTGCTTTGTGCAGGAAGGGTGTCGGAGTGAACTCCATTCAATGTACAATGTTAAAGGTGGGCGCGATTCGGAAAATTTTAAGTCCGCTTACCGCTTATCCGCTCCGCCAGCCCGTGTAGTCCGATTCGCTTATCCGCTTCAGCGGCCGAAAATCTTAGCCCGCTTACCGGTTATCCGCTTATCCGCTTCGATTCGATTTTTTAAAAGCGCTTCGACGTTTTTAAAGCGATTTTTGACGTTTCTAAAGGGAATTTAATGCTTTTTAAGCCTAAATAGCCATTTCTAACTACTACAAAGACAAACAAAGCTTTTAAGATCAAAAATATACATTTTTAATTAAATAAAATTTATTCAAAATTTATTGAAATAAAGTTTTCCACTCGACTCTACTCTACTCTACAGTTAATTTAAATATAATTTTAATATATGCAAGTTACATTGAAGAAAAATCAATTTGCCCGTCCTTTCTTTGACAAGAGAGTCTACTAGTCAACAGACTAGCAGTCTGTTGACTAGTCCTCGTCTTCCTCCTCCACCTTGTGGGCCTTCTTGAGGATTTGGAGGTTGCCCTTCATGAAGACGAGGGCCTCGAAGTTCGGTGCAGCCAGGGCCGACCTCTTAGGCCTGAGGATGTCCGACCCGTAGCTGAACACGCGCTCGACCGAGGCAAAGCTCGGGAGCGGCGTGTTATGCCTGAGAAATAGAGTTACCCAAGCATCATGGAACTCGAGCGGGAAGAGATTGGGCGAGAGCCCCGGGTTCCCCCTCAGCGGCTTCCTCGACCAGTTGTTGACCTCTTCCCTGATCTTCTCCTCGAGGTTCTCCTCCTGCTGCCCCTCCTCCATGGCGAACAGGTAATCCGTACTGCTCGAGCCGGGCTGGGGTCCCTGCTGGGGGGCAGGGTCCAGGTGCTCGTCAGGCAGGACGAGGGCGTGCAGGTCCCTGATGAGCTTGTCCCTCACCAGGTCGCAGATGGCGTCGTTGTTCTGCCTCCTGCAGATGGCCCTGACCGTGGCGAGCTTGTGCTGGGGGTGCAGCGCCGTGGCCATCAAAAGGTCCATGTCCACGAAGAGGTGGCTGAACCTGAAGTAAAAGAAAAGTTATAAAACAAATGTCAAATAATTTCAGATTTGTAAATTGAAAAATTAAATGTCATTCAACTGATTTTAATTCATTTCAAATGAATCATTAGACCGGCAAGGATTTTTTAATCATTTAATAATAATATAATATAAGAAGAAAGAAGCACTTATTAATTTTCAACTCGTTGTGATAAAATATAATAATAATATAAGAACTAACCTGCCGTCAAAGCCCTTTGTTCCCTTCCTGGCGCAGGACGGCTGCTGGAGGAGGCTGGCCACCAGGTTCTGGGCGTGGACGATGCTGCCGTCGATGGACAGCGCCTCCAGGGAGTCCTTGAGCACCTGGAGGTGGGGGAGAAGGCACCCCATGTAGGCCTTCTCCTCGCCCTGGAGTACGTCTAGGCAGGCGGCGAGGGGGGCGGTCACCTTGACGTACTCCGACCAGATCTGCACGTCATCCTCCGTGATGTGCGGCAGGGGGTGGGGGTGCTGCCGCTGACAGATCTGGTTCAGGTTGTTCCTCTTGTCCATGTCAAGCACCTCGGTCAGCAGGCACTTGTAGGCGTCGTGGCTAGAGTTCCACCTGGTGACGCCGGGGGTCACAAGCTTCTTGCCCAGGGCCGTCTTAATGTCATTGGCGGTCACTGTCTTCCTGTTCTGGGCGTTCCACAGGCCCTGGGCCTTGGCGGCCGGCTTGGTGAAGGCCGGCCTGGGCTGGGCGCTCCAGCCGGGCACCTTCTCGACGTCCCTGGAGGCCAGCAGGTTCACTGTGTGTGCCGCACAGCGGCGATGCTTGGGGACGTGCACCACCTCTTCCTGCTGGTCCACCTCCTCCAGGGCGTCCACCACGAGGATGGTGTTGGTCTGCACCACCTCTGGGTCCACCTCCACCACGTCTAGCTGCTCGTCATCGCGCCCGAGGGCCCCGTAGTGATTCAAGGCGCTGATGTAGTTGGCGTCGTTGTCAGTGGTGGTGCTGACAACCTGAAAAGCAAAATACTGTTTTAAAACAAAGTTTATTTTCATTTTTCACTTACAGTTAATATTAAAAGTTTTAAAACTTAAAATGAATTGTTTTAGCAAAATATAATGTGTATTAGGTGACGTATTACTGTAATACGTCACTTAATACACATTATATTTTGCTAAAACAATTCATTTTAAGTTGCCTGAATAATCTAATTAATCTTGACTATTATATTTAAACACTGTCATAAAAAACGCATACTTTTATTGTTAATTGTAATCTATTGAAAATAAATTTTGTAAACAATTTTAAATTCTAAAACTACAGAGTTTACACACCTTTCTTTTGATGCCGAAGTCATCGTGCAGCTCGGAGATTGCCTCTGCCAGGTACTGGCCCGTCTGGCTGACGGTGATCTCCTTAATCCCGAGGACGGCGGACTGCCCCTCGAAGGTGACCCTCTCCAGCCAGGTCACCGTCATCCCCAGGAAGGCCCTGTTGCTTGCCGACCAGCTGTCGGCCGTGGTGGCGACGAACTCCTGTTTGGCGAGGAGGTCCGTCAGGTCGGCCTTGGCCTGGTCCCCCATCGCCCTGATGTCCCGAGTGAGCTTCCGCCGGGAGGGGACCTTGAACTGTGGGCAGGCGTACGCCCACAGGGCCCTGTTGTGCTCGTTGTCTGTCTCCGAGGCGGGCTTCATGCAGCCAATGAAGGACCTGAATTATATATTATATCAATTTATTATAAATTGATATAATGAATGAAAACTCTTAACAATTTATATGTCTCATATAAATTATTTATATGAGACATATAAATTGTTGAAAGATATTTTTGAACAGTCAAAAAAACTTTAACATTGAATTTATAATTATTAACGTGCCTCCGATTGAATCCGATAAATTCCGATTAAATCGGAATAGAACGGACCGATTTATTCCGAAGTTATTAATATATTCTTACTTTAAGTTGACAAATGAAAATGAGTTTAATTAAAATATAAAATTACCTACCTATAGTAAAGGTCGAGACACCTCTTCTGGCTGAACTTCTCCTTGAAGGTCTCCTCGATGCTGGCCTGCCTCCTGGCGCCGGCCATGTCCTGGAAGGACTTGTGGCGGCCGGGTCTGCTGCCGCCGTCGAGGGCCGCCTTGAGGTCGTTGTGCTGGGCATTGTGGTACCTCTGGTAGTGCACCTTCAAGTTTGAACTTGATCCGGGCTGGGCTTTGAGTGTCTTTGAGCACTTGGTGCACGTGGCCTTGCTGTCCACGACCTTGAAGAAGGGGGCGATGTGCCTCCACTTCTGGCTGAGGCTGGAATTGTCTGTGTCCATTGTCACGTTGATCTCAGCCGACTCGATTGAGTCCAGCGACATCCTGCTCTCGCTGCGCGTGAGCTGAGGGGTCAGGGCGCAGATCTCCTGACTGTCCTCCACGTCCCCCATCATGTTGACCGCCGAGTTGTGGATGTCGCTGTGCTGGGACTGCTGGTTTGCGTCGCTCGTGTGCCTGTCCCTGGCACTGCCGCTGGGCTGGAGAGTCAGAAATCTCTCCATCTTGACGTTATTGCCGCTCTAGCGTCCAATAAAATATTCAGTTTTCACTTATTATTCACTTAAATAAATATTCACAATTCTAGAGTAACTGCTCAGGCTAACAGCTGATTTGGCGAATTGCGATGCGCTTTAATTTTTCGGTAGTCCGCTTACGCTTATCCGCTTCGGTTTCCGGGGGTTGTTCCGATTCGCTTATCCGCTTCGAAAACGTTAGTCCGCTGCAGCGGATAAGCGGATAAGCGGACTTTCGAAGCGGACCACCCACTTTTGTACAATGTGCGCTGAGTGGGTTCATCAAAAATGTAGTGGTCTGAGAGGGTCATTAACCAGTGTGGCAATTACATTCAAGTGTAAGGTGTGCACAGAGGGAGCTGCAGATGGAGGAAATGTTGAGTTGGATCTTGGAGATGGCGTGAAGCTGGAAGGTGTGAAAACATTTTGCTACCTCAGAGACATGCAGAATGGAGAAGGTGGATCAGACTCGGCAATGGATGCTGGAGTGAGATGTGCATGGAAGAAGTTTCGAGAACTGAGTGGCGTGCTGATGAGGAGGGGAGTGTCGTTGAAGCTGAAGGGAAAGGTGTATGCTGCATGTGTGAGAAGTGTTATGATTTATGGGAGCGAGACATGGGTAATGAACGTAGAGCAACAACGAAGGCTGGAATGGGTGGAAATGCGAATGGTTCGGTGGATGTGTGGAGTATCGTTGAGAGAAAGGAAGACAAATGATGAATTGCGAAAGATGATGGGAATAGAGCCTGTGATGGATGCTGTGAAGAGAAAGAGGTTCAGATGGTTTGGTCATGCGTTGAGGATGGATGAAAGTGACTGGTTGAGGAGAGTGATGGAAATGAATGTAGAAGGAAGTAGAGGACGGGGAAGACCGAGAAAGACTTGGCTGAAGATGGTGGAAGAAGAAATGCGGGCAAGGGGGTTAACAAGGGGAGATGCAGAAAATAGGGCAAAATGGAGAGGATTGTCATGGGGACCACAAGGCTAACCCCTGCTCCAGCAGGGAAAATGGCCTTAAAATGCCTGTTGTGTTGTTGTATATGGCATTCAACTCCAGGGTCCCAGTATCTTAAGCCAAGTGTGCAGATGGGAAAGGAGTGGAATGAGGAACGAACTTGTCGTGAGTGTCGCTCGTGGTTTCTTCATCGAGTACAAATAGGTCGCGAAGTTCACCCTGTGTAAAGTGCCGCTCAACATCCATCTCCTTATCCACCACGCAACTACTCAGAGCCTTCTTGTGAGTCTGACGTTGCAAAACCTTTTCCTCTATGGTCCCAGTCTGCAGTATCAGGAAGTGACCAACACAAGTCATCCAATAATGCCATTGCCACATTGAAAATACTTTTATTCCATTGACGTGCACGAATCCTTACCGATACGAGGCGGTACACGAAGCACGTTTTCTTCTGTCCGTCATGCCACACCCGCGCCATGGCCTGCTCGTCGTTTGCTGGATTCCAGTCGGGATCAAACATGATCAGGCGGTTTGCTCCAATTAGGTTCAAACCACAACCGCCAGCTTTGCTGCTCAACATGAATATAAATTCTGGACTCTGCTTGGGCAGTGTGACAGTATAAACCCCAACAAGTCAGTCTTTACATAGAAACAATACAGTGCCATCATCGTCTTGTTCACCTAGATCACCGAGCGATTTATGAAGCATTAGTGGTCAAAATTTGGACAGCCAAGACATACTTTCATAAAGTGGTACTCTTTCTTTTTAACTTATACTACCAATATTCATTAAATGGACTGCAGTGCAACTTGATTTAATTTAATACATGATGGTGGCCCATGGAAAAGTGAGGTAACAAACTGACAGTGGTGACAAGGAGCCATAGTTTTACAAAAAACAAGGAAATGAAGAAATGGGCAAAGAGGAGGAAAAATGATAACCTGCAAGTAATAGGGTTGAGATAGGTATGATTCATGGAGGTAGAAAAGATAATGGGTAGGGGACAGAGAGAATGGCATGAGAAGGTGGTGACCAGCCTGTTTGAAGCTCTCAAAGGAAGAGTGAGGTAAAAAACCTCAGGAAGGTGTTTCCACAAATCACAGAAAAGTAAACCAAAGGATTGGAGGTGTGCGGTGAAAGTGCATTTTGAGAGTCTTAACACCGTATTGTACCGTAAAATACCCCTATCCTACTGACAGACAGACTACAGCTGTGTGACTCTCTGCTGATCCCGTAGATTATTTTGTGGGTCACAGGGAAGAGCAGTACACCAGGAGCTACAGACCAAGCCCTTGTAGACTGATTTTCTCTTCAAGAAATTGTCCACAACATCCAAATGATTACTTGCAATCATTGCTTCTGGGTTCTCCTGAATGGACAGTCGAGTCGGTTAAACAATCACAATAATGGAGGCTCTGACTCCTGGTTAACATGTAGGCCTAAGCTGATGATCTTGCCATTTTGGGATCACATGCAGGCAAGACATTTGAGAAAGTTGAAGACACTAAGCAAAGATGTTGCAACAATGAGCCTCTACTACCACCAACGGTGCGACTGTCTCAATGTTCAGAAAACAGCATACTCCGTCTTCCATCTGCAGGATAGCAAAGCAAGGAGACAGCTGAAAGTCAAGCTGAACAACATCCCTCTCTCCTTCCCTCAGATACTTACTTACCTTTGTGTGCAACTCTATTGGGCTGTGACCCTCTGGCAGCATACAGAAAAGGTAGCAGTAAAAGTAGCTGCAAGACTCAAATTGATCCACAAACTCTGTGGCAATGACTTCTCTACCCTCCAAGCCTCAACACTCACATTAATATATGCCCCTGCAGAATACTGTCTCTGCTTCGGACAAAAGCCTTCACACAAAAAAGGCTGACGTGCAGCTCAACATATCTGAGGGCTAACAGTCAGTCAACAGCCCACTCCCTCCCAGTACTTGCTGGCATTCACCACCATCACGTCAAGCATCTAGCTACTAAAAGACATGCAGCACCCAAAGCTTCTAACATCTCAGGACACCCACGTCAATAAGTCTTTGAAGAATTCCCCCCCCCCCCCTCCCTCTTGCCAAACAATTGAAAAGCAGGAAGACCTTTATGAGAGAGGCCAACCCCACATCACTTCAGATGATGGGTCTGGCAGGCACACATGGCACATTAACTAGTGGTGACCGAACCAACCTGAAGGCCATCTACAATATCTCTCCACCTCCACTAAACCTCCAGGATGTGACATGTCCCTGAAGGAATGGTGCCGCTTGAACCAGCTTCGAACTGGCGTTGACCAGTTTAGCAGCAACAAGTTCACCTGGGGACCTGCGGAATCGCCTTCATGCGAGTGTGGTAACCTCCAGATTACAGACAATCTAGTGCAGGACTGCCAAACTCACAACCTGTAAAAGGGGATATGTGCCAGGAGCTACAAAGCATAATGTCACGTGCCCACGATTGGCAGAGTACAGCAACTTTTATTTCATCTATCCCACGCTTGAGCCATATGAAAGAAGAATGAGGTTTCAAAGACTCATTCCATTTGTCAGACCAGTATAAAACAATTCCAGATCAACAGAGAGTCAGACAGCTCCTGTCTGCCTGCCAGTGGGATGGCGGTACTTTATGGCACAATGCAGTCATCTGTAAAATGGAAGAGAGGGTTGTGTAGAGCATCAGAGAAGTCGTGCATTATTATGTGGAACCTCATGCATAAATATGCAGCTTTACCATGCAATAATTTTCTTTTATTAAAATGGACCAGTGTCATTAAAAAGGAGACATTTATGCAACATAAACCATACCCCACAGACTATATAGGCTCTCTTCACCCACCATGTCCATCAGCTCACATTTCACTGCTTCACATGGCCCAGCCTCATTAAGGCTTCTTTGTAACATTTTCGATTCTGCATATGGTTAAAAGGCAACAGGACAGCCTGCTGGCAACTCAATGATAAACATAATTGACTGTGAACAAAACACAAGGCTGAGCACACCATCCTTCAGATGGGATGTTTGGTCAGCTGTCCTTGCCTCGTCTGTAGTGTGGCTGTTAAAAAAAATCTTAGTATTTTCCTTAAACAACATGTCCTTGGACCAAATTTATTGGATGGGTGAAACTTAGGATTGATCACACTAACTCAGTGTGACCCTTCCTGATATATCATCATCATGGAAGCTGCATTAGCTTGCTGTTTTAAATTGAAGAGGAAGCGAACAATTTAACATCAATGCCTCATTCGGACCACTTAATCTGCACCCAGCTTGGCCTCCAACTTGGTGGGAAATATGAAGCTTTGGGCCCAAACTTCCAATCTGAAATCATAGGATTAAAGAGACTCAAATTCTCCTTTTTTTCTCCCAAGTTAAAATTCTTATCAGAAGTGGACATTTTCACGAATGAAGGAAGTGAATCATTTTAGTGAGGTGGCGTACCGAGGGATTGTTGAAACGCTCCACCACCTTGGCTCGCTTTTTGATGGACATGCTCCCATCGAGTCGTACGTACAGATACCTATGAGGTTCAGCAGAAAGTTAGTGCTGACTTAATCACAAGCAATAATTTCATTAATTTATACTTCCTGCTATACAATTTATTTTCCCGACCATATAGCATTTAAACCGATGTTGAAGTTGACAGCAGAATTTGTGCGATTTTAAGGCAGAATTGCCGATCCCCTTTTCAAGTCTTACGAACTGGCTGGCTAGGCCTAACATTCAACCAAGTTTGCAGGAATGTGGAATTGGTTCACGATATAGGTGATATCTCACCTACTCTTTGAAAAAGAAAACGTGCAATCTTCTATGTCCACCAACTAATGCTAGCAGACGGGACTCCCAGTTTAACGGCAATCCGAGGGAAGGGACACACATCGATGATTCGCTCTGCATGTTTTTTATCCATCCTACTTCTCCAATATATCTTCTTTGATTATTGATTTTCACACCATTTGTGAGCGTAACACTGCGGAAGCAAAAAACACGAGCTCATTGACGTCTAAATAACTTGAGCTCTTCCTTGGCAATTTTCATTACAGCATTTACTCAATTCTAACAAGCTTAGAAACTGGAACACAATTAAAAGGTGTTGAAAATAGATCTCTGAATGTGTACTCACTTCCGAGCAGTACATAATCTTTCAAACAGGTCCAGAGTTTGTGTGTAGTTTGAGACCAAGATAACCTTGTCACTGGTTGAGGAGCAAGTAACTGCCAGGATGTAATCCAAGACTGACATTTTTGCTGAGGAGGAAGCATCATGAAAACAGCAAAGAATGAATAAACAAACAAATAACACAATATAATCATCCTACTATTAATTTTCCATTGCTCATTGGTTTGACGCCAATGCAAATTTTTTTTATTACGGACCCTAGGCATCAAAAAGCTACCTGTAATCGAACAAACAGTTTCAAATTAAGCACCTCACCACCAATAGGGCAATTGTATTGCATCAGATGTGGCAATAAATACGAATTTTTGCTCCCAGCTTGCTGGCCCAATGACAGAAGACGCCATTTGCATTTTTTCCGCCTCCATTCCTACCCCATTCAGAATCCCGTGTGGGCACAGGCAACTAGCTAATACAATATAATAAATATTGTAACGTTTATAGGGGGAAGGCAATGAAATACCTTAGTCCAGGTAGAAGTGTACAGATTACCATGATCTGAGTGTCGTGTAAGACCACCTTGGTGAAAATAAGTCACCTCTGTGTGTTCGGATTAAGTGTGACGTGTGGCCATACGGACGATGGCTCTTGTGCTGGGTAACTTAGGGAATAAGAATAAATCCCCCTGTCCGCCCTACCTCTTGTGATCTGACCTTTGTGGTTATAATAAATCGACCTGCGATAAGTCGAGGGCTGTCAGGAAACGAACTCGGGCATATTACAACACCGACATGCCCGGCAGATACCCATCACATTTGCCGATCGGCAAGGGATCCCCGCCCCCGAATGTTCTCGATGGGCGTCCAGAAGGGCCGCGAGGACCCGCCCCAAAGGGAATGATTGGTCATGGCCATGGACTGAAGTGGTGGGGCACGGGGATTGGTTTGAGTGTGACATCAGCGAAAAGAGGGGAGGGTGCGTTTCTTTCTCTTTCTTTCTCTCTTTCTCTTTCTCTTTCTCTTTCTCTCTCTCTCTCTCTCTCTCTCTCTCTCTCTCTCTCTCTCTCTCTCTCTCTCTCTCTCTCTCTCGGTCCTGGGTTTGGTCGTGGGCGGTCACGTTTTGCCTGTGTGGGCGCCTGTGAGGAGATCGGTGAAAGCTTTTGGGAGCTTTGCAAGTGGAAAGGAGGAGGTTTTGGCGGCTGTGTTGTTCTTCGGAGGCGAAGGAGGTCGCGAGCGAGCTGAAGGAGGTCGTCCTATCTGCTTGCCTTATGCCAGTGGATACTAAGGGCGCCGTGCCACCGCCATCTTGTGCGCTTCCCATGCAGTAGCTTCAACGACCACCAAGCTCCCAAAGTGCTCGTCGAGACCAGAGCTGAGTGCCGGCAGAAATATTATTTATTTTTTATTTTGGTTGACTCAGCCTGTCATCCTTCCGAGGTCGGCTAATTGAGTACCAGTTCACTGGTAATTCCCTGTTTGTTGTAAAAGGCGACAAAAAGGGTTGGCGGCAGGAAGGGCATCCGGCCGTAAAACATTGCTTCAAAAAGGGGACCGAAAAACAACAACAACCACGGTTCCCGAAAAAGGCCAACCCCCGCTTTGCGGGGAAAAATGGCCTCTAAAGGTGTTTTTTTTGTTGTTTTTTTCCCCCTTGTTTGTATATGAGTCCGTCTGGAGGGTCCCTCAATTAGGAATTTAGTTTTACCGTGCATTTCCTGTTCCCTGGCATTATTTTTATTAAACCCTTTTATTGTTGCATTTGAATTAAAAGATATATGGAAATGCTGTTGAATGCAGGGAATGAATGGGATGGCAACATCGAGAGTAACTCAGTTTTAGGACCGGCAGAGAAGATAACTGGAAAGGAAGTTGAGGAAGCGATAAAAGCAATGAAGAGTAGAAAAGCGGGAAGGCCGACGGGAGTTGTGGGAGATATGTTGAAGGCAGCAGGAAGTTGGGACGTGAAGAAAATGACAGAGATCTGTAATCTGGTGGTGAAAGAAGGCCGCATTCCAGTGGAGTGGGAACTGAGTACCCTCGTCCCTCTATACAAGGGGAAAGGTGACCCTCTGGACTGTGGCCCGTATCGAGCGATAAAGTTATTGGAACATGGAATGAAGGTATTGGAAAGGGTGTTGGAGAGGAGGATAAGGAAGAAAGTGAAGATCGACGAAATGCAGTTTGGATTTATGCCAGGAAGAGGAACGACAGACGTGCTTTTATTGAGGCAGTTGCAGGAGAAGTACATGGAGAAGAGGAAGAAGTTGTTTCTTGGGTTTGTTCATCTGGAGAAAGCATTCGATAGGGTTCCACACGAAGTATTGACATGGGCATTGAGGAAGTTAGGAGTGGAGGAATGGTTGATCAGAGTAGTGATGGCAATGCACAAAAGAGCGCGCACAGCTGTAAGGACGAACGACGGGAACAGTGGTGAGTTTGAGGTGAAGGTGGGAGTGTATTAGGGGTTGGTACCAAGTCCACTACTATTTGTAGCTGTGATGGAGGTGCTGGCTCAGAACGTAAAGGGGGTTTACCGTGGGAGTTGTTGCATGCAGATGATCTGGTGTTGATTGCGGAAAGTATGGATGGACTGAAGGAAAAGATGAACAAGTGGAAGGAATGTATGGAGACAAAAGGTCTGAAGGTGAATATCTGAAAGACGAAAGTGATGGCAATTGGTAAAGCATGTGGTGAGGTGGAAAGAACTGGGAAGTGGCCGTGTGCTGTGTGCAGGAAGGGTGGCGGAGTGAACTCCATTCAATGTACAATGTGCTCTGAGTAGGGTTCATCAAAAATGTCGTGGTCTGAGAGGGTCATTAACCAGTGTGGCAGCTACATTCAAATGTAAGGTGTGCACAGAGGGAGCTGCAGATGGAGGAAATGTTGAGTTGGATCTTGGAGACGGCATGAAGCTGGAAGGTGTGAAAACATTTTGCTGTCTCGGAGACATGCTGAATGGAGAAGGTGGATCAGACTCGGCAATGGTTGCTGGAGTGAGATGTGCATGGAAGAAGTTTTGGGAACTGAGTGGCGTGCTGATAAGGAGGGGAGTGTCGTTGAAGCTGAAGGGAAAGGTGTATGCTGCATGTGTGAGAAGTGTTATGATTTATGGGAGCGAGACATGGGTAATGAACGTAGAGCAGCAACGAAGGCTGGAAAGGGTGGAAATGCGAATGGTTCGGTGGATATGTGGAGTATCATTGAGAGAGAGGAAGACAAATGATGAATTGCGAAAGATGATGGGAATAGAGCCTGTGATTGATGCTGTGAAGAGGAACACGTTGAGATGTTTGGTCATGTGTTGAGGAAGGATGAAAGTGATACGTTGAGAAGAGTGATGGAAATAAATGTAGAAGGAAGTGGAGGACGGGGAAGACCGAGACAGACTTGCCTGAAGATGGTGGAAGAAGAAATGCGGGCAATGTGGTTATACAAGGAGAGATGCAGAAAATAGGGCAAAATGGAGACGATTGTCATGGGGCCCGCAAGGCTAACCCCTGCTCTCGCAGGGGAAAATGGCCTTAAAATGATGATTCATTCATTCATTCATTTTCATTCTTGACATGAATATAAGAAATTCACGCAATGTGAAAAACAAGTGTGAGGTACCTTTGTTGCATTCTCTTCCGAAACAGACGCATATTGGAAGGCCTATAAGGTTTGGTACTTGGTTGATAAGCCCTTTTCACCAATGGGTAGCGACACAGGTTACTGTTGAATTTTCTCTTGTCTCATGCACATACCATATTCTCTGGTCGGCTTTTCCAGGGTGTCACCTCTCCACTACAATCAATTTCTTGCAGAAAAAATGTCTTGCACGAACAAAACGGCAGCCACGAAAAGCACATCCAACACCATGGAGAATTCTCCTCCACAACAACGCCAGGGATTCAGATCGAAGGGATATTTTCTCTTCCTGATACGGTACGTCCAAAGTCGTCACATCTCTTCTTTTTCTTCTTACATCTCCGAAACGTATTCCTAAGTTTAAAAAGGTTGAAAGTCAATTTCTTGTTCATTTTCTGAGGTTTATATTTCCAAATTCAAGATAAAAAAGTGAAGAGGAAAATAAATTATTTACTTCAGATGCTTTCAATCAGATGAATTCACTTTGGTGTTTTATATCTTGATGACTGCTCGACTCCTCGACAATAACGTCTTGTGAAACATAGGTTTCCTCCACAACAACGTCTTGTGAACCCGGAAGACTCCTCCACAACAACGTCTTGTGAACCCGGAAGACTCCTCCACAACAACGTCTTGTGAACCGGAAGACTCCTCCACAACAACGTCTTGTGAACCGGAAGACGCCTCCACAACAACGTCTTGTGAACCGGAAGACTCCTCCACAACAACGTCTTGTGAACCGGAAGACGCCTCCCCAACAACGTCTTGTGAACCGGAAGACTCCTCCACAACAACGTCTTGTGAACCGGAAGACTCCTCCACAACAACGTCTTGTGAACCGGAAAACTCCTCCACAACAACAACGTCTTGTGAACCGGAAGACTCCTCCACAACAACGTCTTGTGAACCGGAAGACTCCTCCACAACAACGTCTTATGAACCGGAAGACTCCTCCACAACAACGTCTTGTGAACCAGAAGACTCCTCCACAACAACGTCTTGTGAACCGGAAGACTCCTTCACAACAACGTCTTGTGAACCGGAAGACTCCTCCACAACAACGTCTTGTGAACCAGAAGACTCCTCCACAACAACGTCTTGTGAACCGGAAGACTCCTCCACAACAACGTCTTGTGAACCGGAAGACTCCTCCACAACAACGTCTTGTGAACCGGAAGACTCCTCCACAACAACGTCTTGTGAACCGGAAGACTCCTCCACAACAACGTCTTGTGAACCGGAAGACTCCTCCACAACAACGTCTTGTGAACCGGAAGACTCCTCCACAACAACGTCTTGTGAACCGGAAGACTCCTCCACAACAACGTCTTATGAACCGGAAGACTCCTCCACAACAACGTCTTGTGAACCGGAAGACTCCTCCACAACAACGTCTTGTGAACCGGAAGACTCCTCCACAACAACGTCTTGTGAACCGGAAGACTCCTCCACAACAACGTCTTGTGAACCGGAAGACTCCTCCACAACAACGTCTTGTGAACTGGACGACTCCTCCACAACAACGTCTTGTGAACCGGAAGACTCCTCCACAACAACGTCTTGTGAACCGGAAGACTCCTCCACAACAAAGTCTTGTGAACCGGAAGACTCCTCCACAACAACGTCTTGTGAACCGGAAGACTCCTCCACAACAACAACGTCTTGTGAACCGGAAGACTCCTCCACAACAACAACGTCTTGTGAACCGGAAGACTCCTCCACAACAACGTCTTGTGAACCGGAAGACTCCTCCACAACAACGTCTTATGAACCGGAAGACTCCTCCACAACAACGTCTTGTGAACCGGAAGACTCCTCCACAACAACGTCTTGTGAACCGGAAGACTCCTCCACAACAACGTCTTGTGAACCGGAAGACTCCTCCACAACAACGTCTTGTGAACCGGAAGACTCCTTCACAACAACGTCTTGTGAACCGGAAGACTCCTCCACAACAACGTCTTGTGAACCGGAAGACTCCTCCACAACAACGTCTTGTGAACCGGAAGACTCCTCCACAACAACGTCTTGTGAACCGGAAGACTCCTCCACAACAACGTCTTGTGAACCGGAAGACTCCTCCACAACAACGTCTTGTGAACCGGAAGACTCCTCCACAACAACGTCTTGTGAACCGGAAGACTCCTCCACAACAACGTCTTGTGAACCGGACGACTCCTCCACAACAACGTCTTGTGAACCGGAAGACTCCTCCACAACAACGTCTTGTGAACCGGAAGACTCCTCCACAACAACGTCTTGTGAACCGGAAGACTCCTCCACAACAACGTCTTGTGAACCGGAAGACTCCTCCACAACAACATCTTGTGAACCGGAAGACTCCTCCACAACAACGTCTTGTGAACCGGAAGACTCCTCCACAACAACGTCTTGTGAACCAGAATACATCTCCACAACAATGTCTTGTGAACCGGAAGACTCCTCCACAACGTCTTGTGAACCGGAAGACTCCTCCACAACAACGTCTTGTGAACCGGAAGACTCCTCCACAACAACGTCTTGTGAACCGGAAGACTCCTCCACAACAACGTCTTGTGAACCGGAAAACTCCTCCACAACGTCTTGTGAACCGGAAGAAGACTCCACAACAACGTCTTGTGAACCGGAAGACTCCTCCACAACAACGTCTTGTGAACCGGAAGACCCCTCCACAACAACGTCTTGTGAACCGGAAGACTCCTCCACAACAAAGTCTTGTGAACCGGAAGACTCCTCCACAACAAAGTCTTGTGAACCGGAAGACTCCTCCACAACAACGTCTTGTGAACCGGAACTCCTCCACAACAACGTCTTGTGAACCGGAAGACTCCTCCACAACAGCGTCTTGTGAACCGGAAGACTCCTCCTCAACAACGTCTTGTGAACCAGAAGACTCCTCCACAACAACGTCTTGTGAACCAGAAGACTCCTCCACAACAACGTCTTGTGAACCGGAAGACTCCTCCACAACAACGTCTTGTGAACCAGAAGACTCCTCCACAACAACGTCTTGTGAACCGGAAGACTCCTTCACAACAACGTCTTGTGAACCAGAAGACTCCTCCACAACAACGTCTTGTGAACCGGAAGACTCCTCCACAACAACGTCTTGTGAACCGGAAGACTCCTCCACAACAAGGTCTTGTGAACCGGAAGACTCCTCCACAACAACGTCTTGTGACCCGGAAGACTCCTCCACAATGTCTTGTGAACAATAAGACACCTTCATACCACCATCTTGACAATCGGAAGAATCATTCACACCAATCCATCGTGAACGGGGAGACTCATAAAGCTTTGCTTCCCTGAAAAAGAAAAGTCCTCTTCAATCACAACTTTGTGCAGATGTGCGATGTAAAATGTAAAAATAAGAATGTAAAAACACCATGATTGAGCACATGGCGAATGTAGAAATTGAATGAAGAAGATAAAACACTAAAAGGTGAGGAAGAAGAGTGAAATAGCGAATTTTGGTTATTCCTGACATGAATTTAAGAAATTCACGCAATGTGAAAAACAAGTGTGAGGTACCTTTGTTGCATTCTCTTCCGAAACAGACGCATATTGGAAGGCCTATAAGGTTTGGTACTTGGTTGATAAGCCCTTTTCACCAATGGGTAGCGACACAGGTTACTGTTGAATTTTCTCTTGTCTCATGCACATACCATATTCTCTGGTCGGCTTTTCCAGGGTGTCACCTCTCCACTACAATCAATTTCTTGCAGAAAAAATGTATTGCACGAACAAAACGGCAGCCATGAAAAGCACATCCAACACCATGGAGAATTCTCCTCCACAACAACGCCAGGGATTCAGATCGAAGGGATATTTTCTCTTCCTGATAAGGTACGTCCAAAGTCGTCACATCTCTTCTTTTTCTTATTACTTCTCCGAAACGTATTCCGAAGTTTAAAAAGGTTGAAAAGTCAATTTCTTGTTCATTTTCTGAGGTTTATATTTCCAAATTCAAGATTAAAAAGTGAAGAGGAAAATAAATTATTTACTTCAGATGCTTTCAATCAGATGAATTCACTTTGGTGTTTTATATCTTGATGACTGCTCGACTCCTCTACAATAACGTCTTGTGAAACATAAGTTTCCTCCACAACAACGTCTTGTGAACCCGGAAGACTCCTCCACAACATCGTGTTGTGAACCCGAATACTCCTCCACAACAACGTCTTGTGAACCGGAAGACTCCTCCACAACAACGTCTTGTGAACCCGAATACTCCTCCACAACAACGTCTTGTGAACCGGAAGACTCCTCCACAACAACGTCTTGTGAACCCGAATGCTCCTCCACAACAACGTCTTGTGAACCGGAAGACTCCTCCACAACAACGTCTTGTGAACCGGAAGACTCCTCCACAACAACGTCTTGTGAACCGGAAGACCCCTCCACAACAACGTCTTGTGAACCGGAAGACCCCTCCACAACAACGTCTTGTGAACCGGAAGACCCCTCCACAACAACGTCTTGTGAACCGGAAGACTCCTCCACAACAACGTCTTGTGAACCGGAAGACTCCTCCACAACAACGTCTTGTGAACCGGAAGACCCCTCCACAACAACGTCTTGTGAACCGGAAGACTCCTCCACAACAACGTCTTGTGAACCGGAAGACTCCTCCACAACGTCTTGTGAACGATAAGACACCATCATACCACCATCTTGACAATCGGAAGAATCATTCACACCAATCCATCGTGAACGGGGAGACTCATAAAGCTTTGCTTCCCTGAAAAAGAAAAGTCCTCTTCAATCACAACTTTGTGCAGATGTGCGATGTAAAATGTGAAAATAAGAATGTAAAAACACCATGATTGAGCACATGGCGAATGTAGAAATTGAATGAAGAAGATAAAACACTAAAAGGTGAGGAAGAAGAGTGAAATAGCGAATTTTGGTTATTCCTGACATGAATTTAAGAAATTCACGCAATGTGAAAAACAAGTGTGAGGTACCTTTGTTGCATTCTCTTCCGAAACAGGCGCATATTGGAAGGCCTATAAGGTTTGGTACTTGGTTGATAAGCCCTTTTCACCAATGGGTAGGGACACAGGTTACTGTTGAATTTTCTCTTGTCTCATGCACATACCATTTTCTCTGGTCGGCTTTTCCAGGGTGTCACCTCTCCACTACAATCAATTTCTTTCAGAAAAAATGTCTTGCACGAACAAAACGGCAGCCACGAAAAGCACATCCAACACCATGGAGAATTCTCCTCCACAACAACGCCAGGGATTCAGATCGAAGGGATATTTTCTCTTCCTGATACGGTACGTCCAAAGTCGTCACATCTCTTCTTTTTAGCCGTGTCGCAGACGCTGCTAATAGAGTGCCCTCTGCTGTTGTTGTTGTTCTTCTTGTTCTTCTTCTTCTTGTTCTTGTTCTTGCAGAGAAGACAAAACCTCAAAGCTCCACCCATTCTGGGAACCATAGCTCCACCCATTTTGGGAGAGGCTTCATATAAACAAATATCCACCATTTTATTAACTCGCATAGCTTTGAGGCCTGTTTTGTAGGCCCGTGGTGTCTTCCTCTCTCACACAGTTTTATTTCAAATCAAATTCGATATATCATTTCATTTTTCACAGTCGCTAACATAGTTTTAGACTCGGTTGAAAAAAAACGGGAAGAAAATCCGATGAAAGTTGCCCTTTATAGAACGAAATGAATTCTCAAAGGCCTGTAACTTCAAGTCCATTGAGATATATATATTTTTAAATCGCGGCATGGTCAGTCATACACCGCCTGAAATGACACGGGAAAATGCCGAGATATATTAAAAATTCGTCCATTTGATGACAATCGTCACGATGAAATATTTAATTTATACGTCGTCACAATAATGTGGAGAGAGGAGCATAGCTTCGTTCACGTGTCGCCACACACGGGAAATTGCCGAGATATATATATTTTTAAATCGCGGCATGGTTAGTCATACACCGCCTGAAATAACAGACGGGAAAATGCCGAGATATATTAAAAATTCGTCGCCACACACGGGAAATTGCCGAGATATATTTTTTTTACAATCACGGCATGGTTAGTCATTCACCGCCTGAAATAACAGACGGGAAAATGCCGAGATATATTAAAAATTCGTCGCCACACACGGGAAATTGCCGAGATATATTTTCACTTTGCACAAAAATAACATCAAGTAATCGAATCAATAGGAATGTCCTGTGCCTATAACATCGACGTTATAGGCACAGCTGCATCTAGGCATTGTGTAACATCGACGCGGCTTTTGTTTTAATTAAAACTTTTTGTACTTGGTCTTCTTACATCTCCTAAACGTATTCCTAAGTTTAAAAAGGTTGAAAAGTCAATTTCTTGTTCATTTTCTGAGGTTTATATTTCCAGATTCAAGATAAAAAAGTGAAGAGGCAAATAAATTATTTACTTCAGATGCTTTCAATCAGATGAATTCACTTTGGTGTTTTATATCTTGATGACTGCTCGACTCCTCTACAATAACGTCTTGTGAAACATAAGTTTCCTCCACAACAACGTCTTGTGAACCCGGAAGACTCCTCCACAACAACGTCTTGTGAACCGGAAGACTCCTCCACAACAACGTCTTGTGAACCGGAAGACTCCTCCACAACGTCTTGTGAACGATAAGACACCTTCATACCACCATCTTGACAATCGGAAGAATCATTCACACCAATCCATCGTGAACAGGGAGACTCAAAAAGCTTTGCTTCCCTGAAAAAGAAAAGTCCTCTTCAATCACAACTTTGTGCAGATGTGCGATGTAAAATGTAAAAATAAGAATGTAAAAACACCATGATTGAGCACATGGCGAATGTAGAAATTGAATGAAGAAGATAAAACACTAAAAAGTTAGGAAGAAGAGTGAAATAGCGAATTTTGGTTATTCCTGACATCAATTTAAGAAATTCACGCAATGTGAAAAACAAGTGTGAGGTACCTTTGGTGCATTCTCTTCCGAAACAGACGCATATTGGAAGGCCTATAAGGTTTGGTACTTGGTTGATAAGCCCTTTTCACCAATGGGTAGGGACACAGGTTACTGTTGAATTTTCTCTTGTCTCATGCACATACCATATTCTCTGGTCGGCTTTTCCAGGGTGTCACCTCTCCACTACAATCAATTTCTTGCAGAAAAAATGTCTTGCACGAACAAAACGGCAGCCACGAAAAGCACATCCAACACCATGGAGAATTCTCCTCCACAACAACGTCTTGTGAAACGGAAGACTCCTCCACAACAACGTCTTGTGAACCAGAAGACTCCTCCACAACAACGTCTTGTGAACCGGAAGACTCCTCCACAACAACGTCTTGTGAACCGGAAGACTCCTCCACAACAACATCTTGTGAACCGGAAGACTCCTCCACAACAACGTCTTGTGACCCGGAAGACTCCTCCACAACAACGTCTTGTGAACCAGAAGACTCCTCCACAACAACGTCTTGTGAACCGGAATACTCCTCCACAACAACGTCTTGTGAACTATAAGACACCTTCATACCGCCATCTTGACAATCGGAAGAATCATTCGCACCAATCCTTCGTGAACGGGGAGACTCATAAAGCTTTGCTTCCCTGAAAAAGAAAAGTCCTCTTCAATCACAACTTTGTGCAGATGTGCGATGTAAAAATAAGAATGTAAAAACACCATGATTGAGCACATGGCGAATGTAGAAATTGAATGAAGAAGATAAAACACTAAAAAGTGAGGAAGAAGAGTGAAATAGCGAATTTTGGTTATTCCTGACATCAATTTAAGAAATTCACGCAATGTGAAAAACAAGTGTGAGGTACCTTTGCTGCATTCTCTTCCGAAACAGACGCATATTGGAAGGCCTATAAGGTTTGGTACTTGGTTGATAAGCCCTTTTCACCAATGGGTGGGGACACAGGTTACTGTTGAATTTTCTCTTGTCTCATGCACATACCATGTTCTCGGGTCGGCTTTTCCAGGGTGTCACCTCTCCACTACAATCAATTTCTTGCAGAAAAAATGTCTTGCACGAACAAAACGGCAGCCACGAAAAGCACATCCAACACCATGGAGAATTCTCCTACACAACGCAGGGGATTCAGATCGAAGGGATATTTTCTCTTCCTGATACGGTACGTCCAAAGTCGTCACATCTCTTATTTTTAGCCGCGTCGCAGGCGCTGCTAATAGAGTGCCCTCTGCTGTTGTTGTTGTTCTTCTTGTTGTTCTTCTTCTTGTTCTTGCAGAGAAGACAAAACCTCAAAGCTCCACCCATTCTGGGAACCATAGCTCCACCCATTTTGGGAGAGGCTTCATATAAACAAATATCCACCATTTTATTAACTCGCATAGCTTTGAGGCCTGTTTTGTAGGCCCGTGGTGTCTTCCTCTCTCACACAGTTTTATTTCAAATCAAATTCGATATATCATTTCATTTTTCACAGTCGCTAACATAGTTTTAGACTCGGTTGAAAAAAAACGGGAAGAAAATCCGATGAAAGTTGCCCTTTATAGAACGAAATGAATTCTCAAAGGCCTGTAACTTCAAGTCCATTGAGATATTTTTTTTTTAAATCGCGGCATGGTCAGTCATACACCGCCCGAAATAACAGACGGGAAAATGCCGAGATATATATATATTTTGTTTAAATCGCGGCATGGTCAGTCATACACCGCCCGAAATAACAGCCGGGAAAATGCCGAGATATATTAAAAATTCGTCCATTTGATGACAATCGTCACGATGAAATATTTAATTTATACGTCGTCACAATAATGTGGAGAGAGGAGCATAGCTTCGTTCACGTGTCGCCACATACGGGAAATTGCCGAGATATATTTTTTTTACATCGCGGCATGGTCAGTCATACACCGCCTGAAATAACAGACGGGAAAATGCCGAGATGCCAAAATTGTAAAGTTTGGCATTGTGTACAGGTGCTGACGTTGTACCTAACCGTTTATATAGAAGTTTTACTGTCAAGAGAAAAAGCATCAGCCTTTTCCTGGGATGAACACTGTTTAATTTGTGGAGAACCACAGAATAAAAAGAAAGGAATAAAACTTACAGCAGTGAATATGAAGCCAGCAGAAGTTCGTGAGAATGTGCTTACAAGTTACAACAATGGTTCTGATTACAAAAATGATTCCCAAATACTTCACCGTGCAGTTAGTATTATTCGCAGAGACATAGAAAAACAAGAGAAAAATGACCACAGTGTGGTCACCAGCTGCGACGTGTAGAATCATGAGGATATCCGTTGCAATATGCATATTAAAATGTATGCGCATGCGCTATTCAAAAAGGCACCCCAACAATTACAACCAACAACTGAATACCCTAATACCCAAGAAATTGATCTTAATGCATCAGCTGCGTTTAATTTAAATATTATTTAAATATTATTTTAAATATTGTTGCGGATCTCCTACATCGGCTCTCCCCTTAGGAAGAGGGGTTTAATCCCCTTGTCTCTTATCTGGCCGACGCGATCCTGGGGGTTATCACGTTCCTTCCGGATGACGTTAACTAGGGTTGTAAGCCGACTTCTTTTTACCTACTTATTAACGCTGCCCAGGAAGCAAGGAAATAACTCCTGCTCGAACCATGGATATTGATGGGATATGCCGAGCGGATAGCAATCCGCGATCCGAGCTGTTAACCAGTGACTAGACCGGATTATAGCAGTTCCGAATCGTGCCATGTTTACCCAATGGAGAAAAGACTAGGACGATCGAATTGAGAGGAAACCAGGAAAATAGGAAGAACAGATTGGTTTATTAATTATGTACAAATAAGAAGAGGAAACGAAAGAATGTACAAGAAAGAAAGAGGAAGGAAAAGTACACAGGGCAGCCTTCGACAGTCTTATTATATTCCCTGGACACGGGCTCGATTGCTCTCAGATTCAGTCTGAGACGCAGACTCACGCGGGGATGTAGAAGGTAGGGTGGAAGGTCCGGCGATGGTGTTCAGGCTCCAGTCCGGCTCCGGTCCTCGACCTGTACCAGCAGACGAAACCCAGCAGGCAGCTCTCCACGTAGTGCAGGCGGGGACGGACAATTATAGTGACGAGGGAAGGGTAAGCTGGCCTAGCGCGACTTCGTAATATGTGGACCGGCGCTTTGACACGCGCTACCGGTCTTACTCGCCTCAAGCGCCCCTTCCCCAATGTCTTTCGGCACGCTGCAGTTCTCGGCAATGCGTGCCGCACGCTCGCCCGTTGTAAAGCTGGTTACCACAGCGCGTCTCTCTCTCTCGTAAAGCGCAATTCCCTTTCAATACCAATCTTTGGCTTCAGTCCTTTCGCAATGAGCGCTGCTCCGTAAGTCCTGATCATAAGCCTACCTTCCAACGAGTCCT
This sequence comes from Myxine glutinosa, assembly GCF_964187855.1. Classification (NCBI taxonomy): domain Eukaryota; kingdom Metazoa; phylum Chordata; class Myxini; order Myxiniformes; family Myxinidae; genus Myxine; species Myxine glutinosa. The sequence continues at coordinate 602,364 of NW_027616359.1, read as the reverse complement.
CTCCAACAAGTCCTTTCGAGGGCTTTGCATGCATGCTTTTATAACCAAGCCAGCGAATGCTCTCGGAGCCCAAAACCACGCCCTGTCAGGCGACCTCACCTCAGCCCTGGTTGGCTGGTGTTGGCTTACCGGCTCCGCCTTGATGGCTGGTTGACGTGGCCACACCTCCATCCTGCCGCTCCGCCCTCTTTTCGGGCCTTACCTCGTGGGTTTCTGGGCTGGTTTGAGCAGAAGCCCAGCGAGGTTGCAAACGCCGCTGGCCCTAAAGGGCGAGGGCGATGGCTAGCGCCTAATGGCGTCGCTTGGAGGGGAGGCTGCCAAACTGAACGGATGGGGACCTACTCTTATTTGTTTGACACAACGCAGATGCAACTACTGGACAGGGCCTTATCTAACACATACTAAGAAATAACTGACGTCCTAAGGTGGCCTACGTGTTGCTTGTGGCCTATCTATGGGGTGCTACCTTTTAACCTTTAATGATGTTATATTTACAAGTGTGGGTTCTCAAAACCGCAACAATATTATTAAATATAATTAATAATATTATTTTTAAGTATTGTTAAATATTAATATTATTAAATAGAATATTTAAATCAGATGCTAGTATCATTTTATTACAGATCAAGACACAGGGACCCTCAATGTAAAAATAAAATACAAAAACTTAATAAAAATGGAGGCCATCTTGATGACGTCACTTGAACATGTTCCCCCAAGGGGATTCTGGGTATTTTTGGTGTGTGAACTAGTCAGGGCCCATACTTTATTTTAAAAAAATATAAAAATTAGCTGGTAGGAAGCTAGTTGCCACTTCACCCTCATTTTCATGCTCAATCTGCAGCCCTATTAGGGACATTGAAGGAAGGCTGAAGTCGTGACATCAAGACATCATGAAATCATGACATCAAGTCGGCAGGAAGAAGTTGGTTGTGGTACACCTTGGAGAAAATCATGTAGGGAAAGTTTACTCAGAGGTTTTGAAAAATAGATGCAGGATATTACAAAGGGTTGTGAGGTAATGTTTTCTGGTATTCTCCCAAGATTACAAAATGGAATATAAATTATGAGCAGAGCGATAGATGTGAACCAATGGCTGGAAGAATGGTGTCGGGAGGAAGGTTTTTCATTTAAGAGGTAGTGGGGAATCATTTGGGGGGTGGCAAAACAGGTGCTTACAGAATGATGGACATATGCTGATAGAAAGGGGGCAGCAAGGTTTGCATTCGGAATTGAGGAAGGAATTCAGTTTCGTTGTTTTAGGTCAATGGAGGGTGAGGAAGCTACAAAGGAAGGAACTGATGTAATTGTGATTGATAAAGCCACACAAGAAAATATAGTTTTAGGAAAGGAAAATTAAACATATTCCATACCAATGTCAGGAGTTTAAATAATAAAGTGGAAGAGCTTGAGGCTAAAGTAGATAGCGAGTAGTATGATTTAGTTCCGGTAAGTGAGACGAGGTTTAATGAGGAGAGTAACTGGAGGACAGGATTAGGGGATACAAGATGTATCGGTGTGATAGGAAGGAGAAAATAGGAGGAGGTGAAGCAATGTGGATAAAATACATTGCATGAGAGCATTGCATGAGAAAAAGAGGTGCCATAGGAGAGAATTAATGTAGGGATTCTGTTTGGGGAGAGATTAGAGATTGTAAAAACAATAAGATACCGGTAGGATCCTTTTATAGGGTTCCTGGTATGAGGGAAGAGGAGGAACGAGTACATGCATAATTCAGAAGGGCATGTGGTAAGGTATTGATTATGGGGGATTTAAACTTTCCTGGGATACATTGGGTCCAGGAAGAGGGAAAGGGCAGCGCAGATGAGGATTTCCGATATATATTCCAGGATTGCTTTGTAACCCAGTTTGTAGATAGGCCCACGAGGTCAGGCCTCCTTTTAAGTAATGATCCTAAGATGGTGGAGGAGGCGTAGATAGGGGAGCATTTAGGACCAAGTGACCAAAACATAGTGTGCAAGTATTCTGTTAAGAGTTAAAGTTCAGGATAGTAGAGTATAGTCCAGCGGATAGGTGAATAATCGTGCATTTTATGATTAAAGCATGAAACTTGGTACACTAATACTAGACATTATGGGGAACATTTTAAAGATTGGAGGCATTCTGGATCTGTCCCGTGTCACCCGTGGCGAATTAGAGTCAGAATCATTATTTAGCTAGAATAAATGTATATTACATCAGAAAATATCAAATTGTTATTTTAATATCATCTGGACACTAAAGTATCACCAAGGATTATATATGATAACATAAATATTCATTTTTGATTGTTTTGGGGACCTCTATGTGTCACTTTAAGGGCATTTGGAGGGGAAAAATGCAAAATTCCAGGAATAAAGTAAC